>NC_053497.1:30804950-31099950 GCF_905171775.1 Rana temporaria | reverse complement strand
GTTTTTGTACAGCACAGTGATGTCGACTACCTTTACATAGCAATAATTGGGTTTGCGTAGGCATTTGGTACACTCAAAGTGGATTTATTTTCCTTTGTGGCTATTGAGAAATATAAAAAAAATTGTTCCGGAGTTCAGCTTTAAAGTGGAGTTCCACCCATTTTTTTATGTTTGTCTGTGCTGCATGCCCTAATCTCATAGTGTTCAGAATGGACAATTTTTATTCATTTTGTTGCTTGTAAATACCTTTATTTTGTAGTCCTTCATTACTTCCTCCTCCTTATTAGCCTAGGCCAGGGATATGCAATTAGCGGACCTCCAGCTGTTGCCAAACTACAAGTCCCATCATGCTCTGCCTCTGGGTGTCATGCTTGATGCTGTCAGAGTCTCGCTATGCCTCATGGGACTTGTAGTTTGGCAACATCTGGAGGTCCGCTAATTGCATATCCCTGGCCTAGGCTATTAAGTCACAAGGGTATTTGCAAGGGTTTCTGGGATAGGCATCATGTATTTGCATAGAGAAGGGGCGGCGACTTCCTCTGACACTCCCGTTGCTATGGAAACCTGACTGAAACCTATTACATCGCTTGTGCAGCACTGAGCATGTGCGAAATCTGCAAGGCTAAAATCCAGGAAGTCATACAGTCTGGCTTCATGATGCCCACACTTAAGATGGCCACGGTCTATTTCTAGATTATAAACTAACTAAATGCTCTAACAACCTAACAAAACGGACCTTAGTTTACAGACTAACTTTACTAGACTACATTAAGCTTGTGTATTACAGGGGTATTTATATATAAAAAGTGAAATTGTGGGTGGAACTCCCCTTTAAGTAGGGGAAGAGTATGGAAGAGCCCTGGGGCCATCATCAAAAAAATTACAGAATTCTGAGCTTGAACGTCAGAATTCTGAGTTTGAACGTCAGAATTCTGAGTTTGAACGTCAGAATTCTGAGTTTGAACGTCAGAATTCTGAGTTTGAACGTCAGAATTCTGAGTTTGAACGTCAGAATTCTGAGTTTGAACGTCAGAATTCTGAGTTTGAACGTCAGAATTCTGAGTTTGAACGTCAGAATTCTGAGTTTGAACGTCAGAATTCTGAGTTTGAACGTCAGAATTCTGAGTTTGAACGTCAGAATTCTGACGTTCAAACTCAGAATTCTGACGTTCAAACTCAGAATTCTGACGTTCAAACTCAGAATTCTGAGTTTCTTCCATAGAAGAGTTATCAAAATGTGTTAAATGAAATATCAGGGGTGTGTCACTAGTAGTATTGACATTATTGGACCAGTAGTTGCTCATGTGTGTATTGCCATTTGTGTCCACTAGGAGCGCAGAACCCTTGCACCCGATTCCTCATGTGCTGCCTGAAGTGCTGCTTCTGGTGTCTGGAGAAGTTCATCAAATTCCTAAACCGCAATGCATACATCATGGTAATATAATGTTAAAAATATTTAAACAAATGGAAACAAAATGAAAGTGGAACTCCAGCAAAATGTATTTATTTAGTAAAATCTGTCACCGGGATAAGAAGTAAGGAGGAGGAGGAAACGGACAGCAAAGAAAATCTTCTTCATGCCAGCCACAAAAGAAATGGGGTTTGCCTGGAGTTCCACTTGGGGTGGACACTGGTAGATTACCTGAGCTCTCTAGGTCATTTCTTATTGGAAAAGGAAACGCAAAACAAATTGTTGCAATCATTTTCCATTATGCTGGACATTTCTATTGTCCGGTGTTTGAAATAAGGTGCTTAAAGTGACATTAAATGATATCCTTATTCTCCATGGAGAACGAACATAGCCACCCTCTAACAGGAAGTCAGCGTGTAAAAGAAAAAAAATAATAATTTGGAGGAGGCTGAGAGCAAATCCGGTTAAGAATATGTACTTTTTCTCTTTTTAATCCAGGATTTAGTGTCACTTTTTTTTCTTTTGTGTGGGGGATGGGCTCACTGGGACATCACTATCAACAGCAGATCTCCAAGTTGTTCCCTGTCAGAACGGGGATCCTCCTTGTTTACATAGGCAGGTCCCCGTTCTGCCTCTCTGTACCACGATCGCGGGTGGCCGGCGGACTCCCCTGGTGTGTAGTGTGCGCCGCCCACAACTATCCAATGCACAGACTGAGGTACGTCGGTTTGCGCAGCCGAGCTGCCTTGCTGCAGGTAGGCTTGGTTTTTCCCTGGGCATTCCCCAGGTTTTTGTTGTTGCCTTGCTGCAGTGCATCTGTGGAAGGCGGTCGGCAAGTGGTTAACCACTTAAGACCCGGACCTTTAGGCAGCTAAAGGACCCGGCCAGGTTTTGCGATTCAGTACTGCGTCGCTTTAACAGACAATTGCGCGGTCGTGCGACGTGGCTCCCAAACAAAATTGGCGTCCTTTTTTTCACACAAATAGAGCTTGCTTTTGGTGGTATTTGATCACCTCTGCGGTTTTTATTTTTTGCGCTATAAACAAAAATAGAGCGACAATTTTGAAAAATAATTTTTTTACTTTTTGCTGTAATAAATATCCCCCAAAAATATATAAAAAAACGTTTTTTTTCCTCAGTTTAGGCCGATACGTATTCTTCTACATATTTTTGGTATAAAAAAAAATCGCAATAAGTGTTTATCGGTTGGTTTGCGCAAAATGTATAGCGTTTACAAAATAGGGGATAGTTTTATTGCATTTTTATTAATTTTATTTGTTTTACTTCTAATGATGGCGATCAGCGATTTTTTTCGTGACTGCGACAATATGGCGGACATTTCGCACAATTTTGACACATTTTTGGGACCATTGTCATTTTCACAGCAAAAAGTGCTATACAAATGCATTGTTTACTGTGAAAATTACAATTGCAGTTTGGGAGTTAACCACAAGGGGGCGTTGAAGGGGTTATGTATGACCCAATATGTGTTTCTAACTGTAGGGGGGTGTGGCTGTAGGTGTGACGTCATCGATTGTGGTTCCCTATAAAAGGGAACACACGATCGATTACGCTGCCACAGTGAAGAACGGGGAAGCCGTGTTTACACAGCTCTCCCCGTTCTTCAGCTCCGGGGACCGATCGCGGGACTCCAGCGGCGATCGGGTCCCGTGGTCACGGAGCTTTGGACCAGGTCGCGAGCGCGCGCCGCGGGAACGCGCCCGCGACCCACGGCTGGGTACTAGCACAGGACGTACCTGTACGTGCATGTGCCCAGCCGTGCCATTCTGCCGACGTAAATGCTCAGGAGGCGGTCCTTAAGTGGTTAAAAAAACTAAAAACAAAACATTAATGGTAAAAAATAGAAATACAATAATCGGCACCAAAAAAAATAGACAAGTGGGAGAAAGGGAAGGTCTTAAAGCGGAGTTCCACTAATTTATTTTTTTTTTTTTAAAAGTCAACAGCTACAAATACAGTACAGAACACTTACCTGTCCAGGACGCCTGCGATGTTCTGTCTGTAACTCCACAAAGTAATGCGAGGCTTTCTTCCTGGTGTAGAAAAAGCCTCTTGAGGGGGGAGGGGGCGAGCAGGAGTGTCGGGATGCCCACTAACACACAGCTCCTTTCTCTATCTGCAAAGTAGAGAGTGTCCTGACACTCCTGCTTGCCCCCTCCCCCCTCAAGAGACTTTCTCCACACCAGGGAGAAAGCCTCTCATTACTGTGCGGAGTTACAGACAGAAGAACAGGAAGTGAGGATTTCTCAGAAGAAATAAAGACATTTAAAAGCAAAATGGAAGGATGAGGTAAGTGAAGGAGGACTGCACTAAGGTAAAGGAAGCTATTTAGGGATTTTTTTTTTTACCTTTACAACCCCTTTAATTACTGGATAAAACTAAAAGCCCATGTAAGTACCACTAATTAAAAAAAAGCACAAAAAACATTGTTCTGCCCTCAGCCCACTTATGTTGGTAAATAATTTGTGTCATTTTTATTATTATTATTTTTTTACAATTTGATGGAATTTTCCTTATTTTTCCACCACAGATTGCAGTTTATGGAAAGAATTTTTGTGTTTCTGCGAAGAACGCCTTCAAGCTGCTGATGCGCAACATTGTGAGGTGAACACAGACACACATGCGCATATTATGTTATTAGATAATGCTTCGTTGTCTTTGCTGCACTCTGTGCCGGGTCATGTGTCCCTGGAATTGATGTCTGTCATTGGCTGATAGGACCTGTGAGTATGTGTGTGGATTGGTATGTTGCCTGTGACATGCATGAGATTTTTTTATTTTTTTTAAGCATGCTTTTGTTCCTTTGTGTCTGCAGAGCTTCTGTCCAGCTTTCGTGTATGGTGTGTTTCAGGTATGCAGTTTGCATGTTTTAAGACGTTGGACATTTTGTAATTTGCGTTTTGGTCTTTGCAGGGTGGTCGTTCTGGACAAAGTGACCGACCTTCTCATTTTCTTTGGGAAGCTGCTTGTTGTAGGAGGAGTTGGTGAGGATTGTAGTTGATGATGATCTTGTTTCTTTTGTCACTCTTTGAAGGGTTCATGGTCTTCATCATTGGCGCCACCAGCTTTATAGAAGCACTGCGGTTATTTACTAAAACAGGAGCGCACATAATCTGGTGCAGGTGTGCATAATAACCAATCTGCAGGGGCGGACTGACAGATTATGGGGCCCCCGGGCAATAGGAGATTATGGGGCCCCCGGGCAATAGGAAATTATGGGGCCCCCGGGCAATAGGAAATTATGGGGCCCCCGGGCAATAGGAGATTATGGAGCCCCCCAGGCAATAGATTATGGGGCCACACAGTATACACACACATACAGTATACACACACAGTATACACACACACATACAGTATACATACACAGTATACACACACATACAGTACACATACACAGTATGCACACACATACAGTATACATACACAGTATGCACACACACATACAGTATACATACACAGTATACACACACACATACAGTATACATACACAGTATGCACACACATACAGTATACATACACAGTACACACACACACAGTACGCACACACAGTATACACACACAGTATACACACACATACAGTATACACACACATACAGTATACACACACAGTACGCACACACAGTATACACACACAGTATACACACACATACAGTATACACACACACACACACATACAGTATACACACACATACAGTATACACACACATACAGTATACACACACACAGTATACACACACACACAGTATACACACACATACAGTATACATACACAGTATACACACACAGTATACACACACAAAGGTACTGGAGAGGCGGGCAGCTATAATCCTGGAATTTTTAAAAAACACAGATTTTTACATACTGTCCCTGGTTTTACTGAGGCTGCAACCCTGATGGGGGCCCCCTAGTGGCATGGGGCCCTCGGGCAGTGCCCGAATGGTCAGTCCGCCCCTGACCATTTGCTTTTAACTTCAGCTTGTTCAATTAAGCTTTAACAATAAAAGCTGGAAGCTGATTGGTTTCTATGCAAAGCTGCACCAGATTCTGTGTGCTCCCATTTTAGTAAATTACCCCCATTGTGTTGTTGCCAACCCCTACCAGACATGCTGTTCTACGTATACTGTTCTCTCTCATTCCCTCCCTCCATACATGTGTTACTCTCTTCTATTCCCTCTGTCTTGCGCTCTCTCATTCCCTCCATCTGTCACTCACTCCCATTTCCTCTGTCCAACATGTGTCATCCTTTGCCATACCCTCTATCCAATGGGAGCTTCTACCTTTCCACATGCCCTCTTCTGCAGGTGTTGCCAACCTTCTCTATATTTAATTTCCCACGGTCTTCCGATTGGGATGCCACAAGTGCTGTCACAATTCCTTTTGCCTTTCCCTGCAGAATACAAATATCTTTTTCTCTCTCCACCACTACTACCTTTCCACATTCCAATTACGATGGACTGTGGGCTCTGTCAAGTATATCCTATGTACCCACCTTCATAAAATGTGTTGCTAATCTTCCCTAGGGTGATGCATTTATTTATTTTTTCTCACTTGATATACTTGGACTTTGAAGCTATATTTATCCTGATTTACTAAACAAGCCCCATGGTGCCACCACACACCTTCACCCTGCCAGTACTATAAAGAGGGAATGGAACCTGGAGGAGGGGGGAGTTTGAAGTGGCATGGTGCCAGCCACCTCCATAATGTCCCAGCTGCCCACATCTTTCTTTATCCATTCCCAATTCTTTTGTTTTATATTCTTTTTCCCCTGTTTTCCCATCTTTTGCTGTGTTCCTGACATATTTTTCATGACAATTTCTCTTTTTCACTTCTCAGGCGTCCTGGCATTTTTCTTCTTTTCTGGTCGACTGCCAATTCCAGGTGATACCATCAAGTCTCCAACTTTGAACTATTACTGGATTCCAATCTTGGTGAGCATTAAAAAGGAAGCACAGTGGCAAGAGGGATCGCATGGGCCTCATCCTGTCCCAGACAGTCCTTGGAGCTTTTTTTTCCATCATATCGTTTCATTTTTATACTCTTCAGAGGGCATTATCTGTATTGATTTGCATGAGGAATTGCTAAGGAAATGGACATGTTCTCATGAGACGGTCCTCTTCAGACACTTTAAAGCTGGCTATACAATTTTCCTTTACATTTACCAAATCATATAATATAAGGTCACACCTAAACACTTTAAAATTGTATGCAATCAGGCAAGCGCTTGCACTACATAGTTGATGATAAATCTAAGACCCCTTTTACACTGGAGGCGTTTTAGCGCTAAAAATAGCACCTGAAAAATGTCTCTCAATGCTCCCCTCGCTAGCAGGGGTTAAGTGCCCTGCTAGCGGCCTCTTGGAACCCTTTCACACTTACAGCGCTGTCGCGCTAGCAGTAAATCGCTGCTAGTTTTAGTGGCGCTTTACAGTCATTTTAGAGGCGCTTTTCGGTCGCTCCTGGGGGGTGCTTTTAACCCCTGCTTGCATGCCGAATAAAGGGTTAAAAGTGCTACTGCCCGAAAGATGCTGCTTTCAGAACTTTTTTTTTTTAATGTCCCGCCAGCACAGCACCCCAGTGTGAAAACACTGGGGAGCATTGAGAGATGTTTTTCAGGCGCTATTTTTAGCGCTAAAATGCCTGAAAAACGCCTTCAGTGTGAAAGGGGGTCTAAAACTACGTTAAAGCGGTGCTAAAACTAGCAGCGCTGCAAGTGTGAAAGGGCTCTAAAGGAAATTGATCAATACAGTTTGTATAATGCGTAGCCAGCTCAAAACAATACAAGGCAGTACACTCGCAATCATATCTAACATTTATGGGTTTGAGTGGGACTCCATCTGGAATGCTGAATGTAATTTATTTAGAGGGACCAACTATAATACATTTTTACCGGAATCTTAATGTAATATCAGTGACTTCCCCCAGATTGTAATTGTGTACCTGTGATGGCAGGGAAAACAATACTCTATGAAGGGGATTTGGAGCAAGCGTTAAGTGTTCCTATGTTTCCTTGCAGACGGTGGTCGTTGGATCATATATCATTTCTCATGGCTTCTTTAGTGTGTACAACATGTGTGTGGACACCCTTTTCCTCTGCTTCTGTAAGTATACTGGCTCATTGTTCATTATATTTAATATGGAGAACCTCTACAAATTATATATGTTATCAACTGACCGCAAAGAGGTGCCCCGTGCTTACCTCAAAGGAAACCTTTTCCTAGAGAAACATGGTGGTGGCCATTGCTGACTTCTGAAAATGCTACTTGTTGGCCTCTGTCCTGGTGACCCTCTGGCTGTAATACTTTGATCCCAGACTCGGAAAAAGGATACTGATGAGGACTTTACTTTGCCTTTTCTAATATGCATACTTTTTAAAGGTCATTGAACAACATTGAAGCCAGTGAAAAAAAATAGTAAGATGAAAAATGTAAAGGCCAACTCTGGGCTCCATGCCCTCCTCGGGTTGTAGTTTGTTATGCTTTTTTTTTTCTCTACTTGTCTTTCTGAAGTCTTCAGACTGCGAATGTGGTGTTACAGGGTCCTCTCCCTCACAGCATTGGGCAGTCCTAGATGATGCAGAGAGTAAGGCTGATGTGATGACAGTGCTGCATTCTGCATCAGTACACTGTGACCGCACGGCACCTTGATCGGGGGGGCGGGTCCCTGACACCCTACACTCGGGCTCCCAGTTTTATTCAGTTCCAAATTAAAGGCGAATATTACCTCCAGAGCCGCCTTGTTAAAAAAAATGCATTTGTGTATTTTTTTTTTTTGTTACATGTAAAATATTAAAGTGGTTGTAAAGGCAGAAGCGCGCGGGAGCCAGCAGTGACAGCACGTCCTCAATGAGGAACGGCACACTACAGTGCTCCCGCGCCGCTTGTCTATGGTGCATGCGCTGTAGACAGCGGTGCCCGTGATTATAGTAAAACTTCTTGCACCTACAGGTAAGCCTTAATCTAGGCTTACCTGTAGGTAAAGGGTTTACAACCACTTTAAGCTATAAATCCTTCTGTGTGCAGAAGGCCCCCCCCCCCCCCAATACTTACCTGAGGTCCATCTAGATCCAGCGATGTTGCAGGAGTGCCATTGGCTCCGGCTGCTGTCAATCAAAGTCAGTAAGCCAATGAGGAGAGAAAGGGGGTGGGCCTCCGTGTCTGGACACGGGGAGCTGTGGCTTGGCTAGGGTACCCTCATGGCAAGCTGCTTGCTGTGGGGCCACTCAACAGGACAGAGGGGCCAGGAGCACCGGTGGGGGACCCGAGAAGAGGAGGCTCTGGGCTGCACAGGGGAAGCAAGTATACCATGCTTGTTATTTTTAACTAAAAAAAATACAAGACTTTAGAATACACAGAAAAATAGGGAAAGAAAACAAATACATTGCACTATACTGCCTTTAAAAATGTACCTGGTACTATTTTTTCACTGGCTGGATCAGCTGGCAATAAAACTGTTTTATGGGGAGAAACAAATACTACTGTATGCATACCTTAATTTTCAAAGTTTGGGACTACATTGCCCTATTACTTAGCATACTATTTACTCTTACTAGTATAGGACGTTGAGTCCTCATTAAACGCCTGGGGATCCTGCCAGGCCTATTTAGTGCAAAGTGCTTCCTAGCCACACTAAGCATGGTAGCAGATCTGTGCTAGCGTGGTCAGGTTGTGTCCCTGCTTCCTACAATGGGACTTACAGTACAGTGTGCCAAAGCACATCATACCTGTAATCAGCTTCTGACATCACAGACTGAAACTCCCCATACCAACAGGCAATGCTGTATCTTGGCATAGACCAACAAGGCCCAGGGCAGCACGAAAAGAGTGCTTGTGGCTTGACTTTTAGTGTTGTGCCAGTCTTGGGGTGGACTGGGCCGGGAGGCAAATCAGTCTAGTGCCCCCATAAAGCAGCTGCACTACTGCCGGTATAATACTGGCAGGGCCACCATCAGGGGGGGAAGCTCATACACATGGAGGACGCTAGGGCGGCAGACCCCCAACCAATGAGTTGTTGTGTGGGCGGGCGGCGTTCTGCAACTGGGGGGGGGGCTTTGCATCGCTTCTAGTTTTGACTGTTCTATAATAACAGTGGACCTCCCACCTGAGTTCTCAGCTAGAGAGAGACAGGTGCCATGTCGGGAGGCTTAAAACTGTCAAAAAGTCAGCTGACGGGCTCCATAGCAAAACGAGAAGTCAGAGGAAATTGCTGCAAATTAAAGGAACTCTACTGCCCCACCAAGGCCCTCAGAACTGGTGTCCTCACTGGAAAATGTCAGGGCGTGTCCTAAATGAGGGTGTGGTCTTGACAGGAAGGGGTGGGTCATATTTAAATTAGGGGGTCACGAGTTTCGTCAGGCCTAGGGCAGCAAAAAACCTAAATACACCACTACCAACAGGAGCTCTTCTTATGGAGTCTCTGCCCTCTGCTTTCAAGAGGATGAGAAGGTATGGAAATGATGCAACTTCAGCAAAATCTAGGAGATACAAAAGCGACTTTGGAGGGTTTTCCTAATGTTTTGTTTACAGAGAATAAATAAGAGAAGAAGCTTTCAGACTTGTCCTTGTGGCTTTAAATGCCGAAGTCTTTCATCTAATTTAATGCTAGTGCCAGGCTGCATCATTGCTCATAGTTCCTCTTTAATTTTGCCTTAGAATAGAGATTAATATCTAATATTCTTGTGTCTCAAGGGCGTTTTCTGGATGAATGGGCCAAATTATAAATTTGAAATAATATTCTAACTAGGGTTGTCCCGATACCGATACTAGTACCGGTATTGGGACCGATTCCGAGTATTTGCGGGAGTACTTGTACTCCCGCAAATACCCCCGATGCCAGATCCGATACCACCCCCCCCCTGGTTAATACGCGCCGGGAACATTACAGCTTTAATTTGAATAGCTGTAGTGTTTCCCGCCGCGTATAGACACTCCCCCTTGCTCAGGTGAACTGTCCAATCCCGAGCAAGGGGGAGTGTCTATACGCGGCGCGAATCATTAGTTATTCAAATGAAAGCTGTAATGTTCCCCGCGCGTATTAACCAGTCGCGGCAACGGGGATGCAGGTAAGGGGGACATGGCTGCATATGGGGGGGGGGAGACATGGCTGCATATGGGGGGGGGGGGGGGGGAGACATGGCTGCATATGGGGGGGGGGAGACATGGCTGCATATGGGGGGGGGGGGGGGAGAGACATGGCTGCATATGGGGACACATTTAAAAAAAAGTATCGGTATTCGGTATCGGCGAGTACTTGAAAAAAAGTATTGGTACTTGTACTCAGTCCTAAAAAAGTGGTATCGGGACAACCCTAGTTCTAACACCTTACTCATAGACGTCATTGCTTTTCAATGAATGTTGCTCATCAGCAATGGCATCATCCGTATTTCTTGAGCCCTGGTGCTCTTAGTTACACATCATTTTTTTCTTTTGCAGTGGAAGACTTGGAAAGGAACGATGGCTCTATAGATAAGCCATACTACATGCCTAAATCTCTCATGGAGATCCTTCACAAGAAAAATCAATCGCCTGAGGCTGAGGGTAAGAAGAAGAAGAAGAAGAAGAAGAAGAAATAATGATCGGTATTTTTCCCGACCAGATCGGTTGTGGGATTTCCACCGTTCCACACTCACAAGAGAAGCTTCCAAGTCTGTCCTGTTTCCTGGCTAGCAGGCAGGCTGAGAGAATTGCTGCCGATTTATCTTTCATCCTTTTTCGATTTGTATCTGTTGACCAATCACTTTTCTGGGGCTGGCAATAGTCAAAGTACCCATTTTGTTTACATTTCAGTAGTGTCATAATCCAACAAGAAGGGTTTAAAGCCAGCTTACACAGGCTAATAAACGGCAGGATCCGTTTACCATTCCACCAGACCTTTAAGAGGTTGAAATTGACCAAACCTTGGGTCTTTTTGACAAAGATTGTGTTTTTTTTTTTTAACCAGCAACACAGCACATAAGGCCTACAGATGCATATTGATGATCTAACAATATACACTATATAGCCAAAAGATTGGGGATACCTGACCATCACGCCTGTATGAATTTATAGGACATGCCATTCCAAACCCAAAGACATTTATATGGAATGATGGTTATAAGAGCCTCATATTTTGGAGGCTGGCATTGTACACAGGGGCACGGTCATGCTAGAACAGAAAAGAGTCTTCCCCAAACTGTTGCCACAAGGGTAGTAGCACACAATTGTCTTTGTATGCTGTGGCCCTAACAATACCTGGAATCACATGAACTCTATCATTTCAAGGGGAGTTCCTATACTTTTGGCCATATCGTGTAGGTGATGGTCAGGTGTCTATTTTTGGCAATATGGTGGATCTACCTAAACAAGCCAATAACCTATTGATATATGCTGTAGGAGAATTCTTGACCATGGGCCAAATTATTTCCTTTGGTTCCGAATGCTGTGATATTGCGGTGTGTGTGTTCCTGGCATTGGAGCGAGAAGCTTTTGGCAACGTGCCTCATCAATCTTCAGTGACCTCCTAACTGTGAATGTGGATAACACATGGCTTCCTGTTGTGCCTTATATTAATATGTTACAAGCAGTTGTCTTGTATTTTTTATTTCTCACTTGTTATAAATTTACTGTATTTATTGGCGTATAACACTTACTTTTTTACCCTGAAAATAGAGGGTACACTGTGCCTGCGTGTTATACGCAGGGGGCTGTGGAAAGTTTTTTTCCCTGAAACTTTTTTCTTAAAGTTAGGAAGCGTGTTATACGCCAATAAATACGGTACTTGTATATTGGAAGACAGACATTTCTTGGGTGGGCCTTATCGCTCTAAGAGGCATTTGTGGCATTGTTGTCCCAAGCACTGGGAATAGCCACCTCCTGTAATGTATGTGCATAATGCCTGATTTTAATGTAAATGGATTTTACCCTTTTTTTCTCCCCCTTATATTGTGTATCTAAAGCCAAAACGGTTGTGTTTTTATTTTTTTTTCCTTAGTCCTGTGTGGCAGGACTGGAACGTCCAACAGGTTTCTATTGGTGTCTGTGTCCCCACTAGGAAAATTCAGCGTCTGTTTTTCTTGGTGATCATTGTCATCAGGACATAAAGTAAGAGTAAATGTTAAAATCCTTAGGCCCAGATTCACAAAGCACTTACGCCGACGTAAGTGCAAATGTGCGCCGTCGTATCTGTGCGCCAGACCCACAAACTAATATGCGCCTAAAAACAGGCTACACCCCGCCGGCGTAGAGTGGGCGCACATTTAGGCTGGGAGCATGGTGGCGCTCCCTTTGATTAGCCATTCAAAAATGCAAATGAGGGAAATACGGCGATTCACAAACGTGCGTGTGCCCGGCGCAGGCTACGCGAGATGCGCATAAGTTGTACGTCCGGCATAAAGTTATTCCCCATAAAGGAGATGCAACCCAGCAAGAGACATGCTCAGGTCTGCACCAGGGAACACAAGCCGGTGTATTGTGCGTTGTACGTGTGTCTGGCTGGGCGTACGTTATGTTCACGGCATACGCATCGATCTGGCGTAGCTTAGGCAGTTCTGCCGGCGTGGTTGTGAGCAGGTGCATCCACGTCACGGCGCATGTCCAGTTTGTTATATGTACCTGTCTGGCGCTCAGCCCATCATTTGCATGGGTTCACACCCACTTCCGCCGACGCGCTCCTTCAAAACCTACGCCACGCTGGCGCAGCGTTGGGAGCACTGGCTTGCTGAAGGCAATGCTTGCCTCTCTGCGTTGGCGTAGCGTACAGTGTGTGCACTATGGCGGCGTAATGTGCGCCCTGCTCTCTGTGAATCTGGGCCATAGTTTCCCCAGAATTGGACGTAATGGTGATCTTGCCTAAGAGATGATTTCTCTCATTTTGGAGAGATTTCCCTCCCACTTCCTGTTGTGTCTACAGAACAGGAAGTGGACTACAAACTACCCAATGAGGCACAAATAGCACCTGAGCAGAGAGCTGGTGACTGTTAGCAGCTCATTGAGAGGCTGAGCCAGGCATGTGGGTGGATCCCAACTTTATTGTTGCAATCTTGCCCAAACCTGTCAGCGGGCTTCAGCTGTCTGCTGAAAACGAGTCACAGGAATGCACAACAAACTGAAATACTGTAATCAATAGAAGTACAGCCAAATGAGCCTTGGCTGTACTTCTTCTTTAAGTTTTTATTTTTATTTTGGATAGAATGGGACAGATTAGAACTGCTCTCTGGGGCTTGGTTATGGAGGTTCTCTCTAATTTTCTGTTCTGGGGACAATCTTTTGCCAGAGAGGAAGTTAGGGGAAATCTGCAACATGGAAAGAGAGAATAATAAAAAATTGACAGAGGTTCTAACATGCCCTACTTAAAGTCTCGCTCCATGTTTCATTCAACGTTAAATAGTTCATTTGGACCAAGCTGGTCCAAACAGACTCTTTCCATGATTATAAAATATACCTACTGTCAGGACTGCATAGGTGTGCGTAGCCTATGGTATTAGGGTGTGCGCCCCAAAACTCAAACACACATGCGTGTGTGTTTATATATATTTTTACAATTTTTCAGGAGCCCCACTGGGGGGCTTTGGTGAAAAATCAGGGGTCTAAACAGACCCCTGATGTCTCACTTTTGAGATAGAGAAAAGGACTGAAGGCGGAGATTCCCCAGTCTCTTACTCTGCAGCCAAGCAGCAGGGGGGGGTGCCCAGGCCCACGCCTATGCAGGGCTGTATATACTGTGTGTAGAATTAGCTACATACAGTGCTGTGTTCCAGCAACAACAGTACAGGACCATCCTGTTCCAGAAACAAAACTGAGTCAGGCTGAGTGCTGATCTGACATCTGTCCACCACAGCCAATCGGAGGACCCCTTTTATTCATGGATAAAAATACAAGGCTTCCTGTGAATGCCCTGTACCCTGTACTCTTGCCGGAACACTGGGTTGTATACTTACTGTATGTTGCGGATGTTACAAACCATTTATTCAGTGTTTACCGCAAGAGCATTTCATAGCAAAAGGAAGTTGTTAATTTGAACCTGATTGGTCAAAATTAACCATTTAAATTTAAATGAAACCCTCGAGTTAGGCTGGGTTCACACCTATGCAAATTGGACATGGATTTCTCCACATCCAATTCGCATAGCAGGAGAATGTGACCAGCTCTCTATGGAGCCGTTTCGCACATCTCTGGGGCGGCTGCAGAGCGCACTACACAGAAATTCTGCGCGTCTTTAGCTCCATTTTAGGCCCAAATTCAGGCAAAGATTCAGCCATGATTCTTCCCTGAAATGGAGAACAGGGACGTACAGCTTTCCTGTGCGATCCGTGGTCGGTTCGGGTGTGAATCAAGCCTTAGGCTTCAACTGAAAAAATAAATAAACGGCAACAAAGACCAAAAGTAAATTTTAAGGGCCAGATTCAGGTAGGAGATACGACGGCGTATTTCCAGATACGCCGTCGTATCTCTGAGGCGTCGTATCTTGGCACCTGATTCAAATAATCAGATACGCCAGAATTTCTCTAAGATACGACCAGCGTAAGTCTCCTACGCCTTCGTAATCTTAACTGCATATTTACACTGACCGCTAGGTGGCGCTTCTGTCGATTTACGCATCGAATACGGTAATGAGCTAGATACGCCGATTCTCAAAACGTACGTGCGGCCGGCGCATTTTTTTACGTCGTTTGCGTAAGGCTTTTTTTCGGCGTATAGTTACCCCTGCTATATGAGGCGTACTAATGTTAGGTATGGACGTCGGAACAGCGTAACATTTTTCACTTTTAAAGTCATTTGCGCAAGTCGTCCGTGAATGGGGCTGGACGTAAGTTGCATTCATGTTGACTAGGCATTGAGCGGGCGCAATTTAATTTGAAAAAGCGACATGATACTGAGCATGCGCGCACATGCGCCGTTCGATAAAAGCGTCATTTACGTGGGGTCACAAATTTACATAAAACACGCCCACATTTGAATTAGGCGGGCTTACGCCGGCCATTTTACACTATGCCGCCGCAACTTACGGAGCAAGTGCTTTGTGAATACTGCACTTGCCTGTCAAAGTTGCGGAGGCGTAACGTAAATACGATACGCTACGCCCGCACACAAATACGCGCTCCCTACGAGAATCTGGGCCTTAGGTTCCTTCACTTCTGTCCTGTAAATAGATTGTCTCTCGGACAATGAGTGAGTTTCGGTTCACACTCCTGTGACTTTGGGTCTCACAAGTCACATCCCAAGTTGCAGGACGTGACATGCCATGTGTCTCTCTCTCCGATAGATGTTCTAATTAACACTACTGAAGTCGCCGCGACTTCAGAAAAGGCTCCTGCACTACTTTTGATAAGATTTTTACACTCTGGCATTAAAGTCTGACTCCAAAGTTGCACTGGAAATTGCGCAACTTTGGAGTCGGCTAGTGTGAACCGAGCCTAAAAGGAAAAAATCTTAAAAACCTGACGAGGTTGTTATTCTTCTCTATTCTACCCAGAAAGAAGGTTTTGGCTGTAGGTACACTTTTTTAATCTGCATATTACCTTTTTTTTATTGTTGATATACAGGGTGGGCCATTTATATGGACACACCTTAATAAAATGGGAATGGTTGGTGATATTAACTTCCTGTTTGTGGCACATTAGTATATGTAAGGGGGGAAACTTTTCAAGATGGGTGGTGGCCATTTTGAATCCAACTTTTGTTTTTGGTGTATCCATATAAATGGCCCACCCTGTATTAAGCACCACAATTTGGAATGTATTTCAAGTACGCGAATATACATCCATGATTGGGAGTGAACTTTTCAAGAAGGCTGTCTTACGATGCCATTGACAAATATATATTTCTATATATAGAGAGCGCACTATATTGATACGCTGTTTTATGTCGGATTATCCAAGCAGGCCTCATAGATGTATATTTTTAAATAGAGTTCAGCAATGTCAAAAAAAATTAGGGCCATCTACAGAACACCCGAAGGGGCCAACTTGAGCCATAGATATCATTGGATCGCACTTTAGGCTGAATATAATTTATATATATATGAACCAATTTTTATCTGCTGATTTATAGTTTTTGTACCGAATCAGATTTTATAGTTTACATGCATGTACATAATGCTGTATATTTGTTTGTATAGAGATATACAGAGGAAGCACTATTTTATAAGAGCTAAATAAACTGATTAATAAACTTTGGATTTCTGTGTTTTTTTTTTTTTACATATAATAACCATTAATACAACATAAAATAATCATATAAGAGATTTTTTATTTACAGATCTGTACCAATTACATCCTGGAAATACAAGTTATAAAAACATTATAAGAAAAGCTAATAGTCATTTGGACCTCTCTTGTGATCCCGGTTTATGGCAGTTGGTGCCGTCCCAACAATGCTTTCTATCAGGATTTCAGTAACCATTTGCATAGAATACAGAGATGATCTGTGAAGTGTGTACACACAGGCAGATGTCCTACTGATGAGAACATAGTGAGACAATTATGATGCCAGTGATAAGTAAATGCAGTTACATTTGATTTCTTCTCACCATAGAAAAGGGAGGTTTTGTTGTCTGTTCACACAGAGGGTTGAGTATAATAGTTAATACTTTTTGCACTCGGAAAGCTGCCAGTTATTGTCGCCAAAAGCCTGGTTGGTACACACCGATAGCTTTTTCGTTCCACCCAGTAGGTTGAACGAAAATAAACCTGACCGCTCCTGTTAGTACAACGGCTCCAACAATCCGATGTTGGTACATCAATCTCCCCCCACTGAGTTATGATGTTCTGACAGGGGGACAGCCTCCCCGCCAGAACACTCCGGCAATGGCGGGAGCCCCTGATCAGGAGCTGGTCAGCTTCTGTCAGACCGGTGTATTGTCACATTCTGCTGCCTATCGTAGAATGCTGCCGAAGTCACTGCGCATGTGCGATGCGTTCCAATGGATTCACGACAGTACACACCAGTGAAACCTTGGTCGGCATCCAGGCTCTTTCCTTAACATCCCTGTGGATTGGAGGATGTTAAAAAAAGAGTCAGGAGGCCGAGCGAGCGAAGCGAGGACGTGAGGCCGACTGGCCACTTTCCTCTAATTCCACGTCGCCCTGAATGCCGGGTTCGGTGGTGTGTACTGTCGTAAATCCATTGGAACGCATCGCGCATGAGCAGTTGGCCGTCACGTGACTTCCGCAGCATTCTACGATAGGCAGCAGACCGACACTACACCGGCTATACACATGGGCCAAATGTCAGCCGGGTTTTTATTAAACAAACCAATGTCGCCCAATATTCAGCCCATGTGTACACGAGGCCTAAAGCCGGCCGAATCGGATGAAAAAAGACCCCACGCTTGTAGGGCATGGAATATCTTGTTAGCCCAACCAAATTTTGCCTGACGTTTTCCAAGGTAAGTTAGATTATAAAAGCCTATATTTGATTGGTTCCTATTAGGGTTTTATTTGCAGCAGGTTCCCTACATGTCCTCTATTATTGCATCTGCCTCTCGCTGCCAAATCATTTAAATCTCTGCTATTTACAGTACTAAAAAACTTCTACTGCTGGCCCCTTTGGAAAAAAAAAAAAAGGTACTTTTCACAGCATGGTAACAGAATGTAATATAACCCAACTTCAGTGTTTTGCTGACAATTCTCAACATTTTGGTTGCCAACAAAGAGAGGGGAATATAAGACACATTTGCGCTTCTACATTTTATGTTTCGGTACATTTTTTTGATGCATCCCAAATGGAAGGTGCACCAAAAATGCAAAAAACATATCAATTGCACATAAGAAATAAAAAATCATTTGTATAGCCCCCCCCCCCGTCAGCTTGAGGTTGATAAGGAATGGTACAATAAGCAGCTTATATCAGCTGAACAGAATTGGAGAAACTGTAGACAAGTCTTGAATAAAGACAACTGTCCATTTCCATCACAAAAGCCCGGCTGAGCCTTCAGTTTAGATTAAATACACTGCAGGTGCATAAAGACAAAAGGTGGGGAGAAAATAAAATAAAAATCTTAGTTTGTATAGAAAAGCCAGTCTGTCAGCATACTGCAGTTCTGTGTGTGGAAGCAGGGCTCTCTCTGCAGAGGTCACATATACCCCCCCTGCTGAGTAAGCTCTATAGCTCTCTATAAAAAGGGCCTGCAGATTAAAGTAAGGAAATGCTTAAAAGACATGGATTGGTGCTTTGAAAGTTAACTGACAAAAATGTGCAACTACATCCCAGACTGCTGTGACTAGAGTAGGGAAAGATTAGACACTCAGCCAGGTGTTTATTGCTGCCTATGTCCCTGTTGGAGAGGATTTCTGCCCCAGTGGCAACCAAGACAGGATAAATCTCTGCAGTAGGGTCACACAGCAATAAACTTTTTTTTTTTTATGTCGCCTATACCCCTGATGAGAATGGAATAGAAAATGAGGGGGAACTCTTCCATCTAGGGGACACACATTACCCTGAGTTCACACTTATGCGAATTGGATGTGGGTTTTCACCACATCCAATTTGCATGCGAGGAGATTGTGCCCGACTCTCGATGGAGCCAGGTCACATCTCTCCGGGGCGGCCATGGAGTGCATTGCACAGAAGTCCTGTGCGTCCCTGTTCTCCATTTCAGGTTCAAATTCAGGCAAATATTTGGGCCTGAAATGGAGAACAAGGACGCACCGGACCCCCTCTGTGATCTATATTAGGTGTGAACCCAGCCTGAAAGTGATTCTAATCCTTCTCTTCTGGGTTGGCGTTCCCCTTTACAAAGAGGTACATCTCACCACTCAAAAGGTATTTACCATGCCATGAAACAGAATTAATATGTAATATTTTCCCATCAACAAGCACCTTCTTTATGGGCTGTTTCTGTAACAGTGAAATTGCATTACAATAGATACGACCCTCCCAGGGAAGTACAAGTCCCAGCATGCCCTGGCAGGGCACAGTAGAATAGGCAGTTTCCCGACAGCTGGGCATAGCAGGTTAGTACACTGCCTTGGTATATAGCACATCACCAATCAGAGCTACTTCACCCAATCCTCTGCCTGGCGGTACACAGTCACATGATCTAAGGCACCCAATGTAAATGGATCAGGTTGTAATAAAATAGAATAATTCAAGTATTAAAAGCTTCAAAAATCCCTGCTATATAATCACCATTATTAAAATATATTTCTATTTATTCCTAAGGCAATGATCGTTGGTAGAAAACATTTCTCTTAAATAACCTCCATTTACATTTAAAAAAGGGGGAACAGTATTACCCCCTCTGCAAAGAAAAACCCCTTATACATGCAGTATACAGCATCCAGCCATACCGAGGTCATCAGACATCCAATCAGCTGTTGAAGAATCTAAAGTCTCAGCATGCCTGTTCCTCTTCAGCAGCTGGAAGGGAAAGTTTGCCAAATCCTGCCACTGATTAAAACCCATAGGAGGTTCCTCTTGCAGCCAAGTTGTCTCTGGTTACAGGTGCAAGTTACCTTTTGGCAGTGGATTCTGGCCTGACTGCCAGAACTACTCATTTCCTGACTGCTCTGTAAAACACCCAGGCACAAAAAACTTGGCTCGGCCCACAATATCATGGAAATGAGAGACAACTTGCACCTGTTTCCAGACACAAGACAAAACACAAATTACAGACAAACACCCTGAGAAGACGTGTATTCTCCTCCACTGTTCCCAAGCTGTAGTAAGCTTATTTGCTGATCCCATTGTTGACATCAACATCAGCTGTTCCGCTAACTAGGTTACCTATAAATCTACCCTCTCCCTCCGATACCATAATGTCCCCACGTCATAGAAAATCAGCATTATTAGTGTAAGCTCCGGCAGTCACCTTCAACGTAAAGTCAGTTCAATAGAAGATGAGACTTGGCCTCGGTGCCGCTTAGAAGTCGCACACCTCTTGGAAAGACAATACCGAGGAAGGAAGCCACTCTGTGAACCATAAAGGAAGGCGAGCTGTGGCTGGTAAACTGGTCATAGCATTGATGAACCGCAACCTGCCTGAAAGTACACAGAAAATAAAAATAAGATAAAGAAAAATGCAAATTTACCAATTATTCTTAGTCGAGCGATGTACCCGCGCCTAGGCTGGCCAACGAGCATTACTCTTCATTCATGATGGAACTGGGTCACCTGACAGCACATGCAGACCCTGGAAAGGAATGTGGAGGGGTAGCAGACCTTCACTGAAATCTTTCTCCTCTCACACCCCCTCCACATTTATTTCAGCAAGGCTGGCTTCAGTGTAAGTGCCCGATCCACAAAGCACTTACCTGGAAACTTGCGCCGGTGTATGGTAAACACGTCCGGCGCAAGCCCGCCCAATTCAAATGGGGCGGGTACCATTTAAATTAGGCGCGCTCCCACGCCGGACGTACTGCGCATGCTCCGTTCACAATTTTCCCAACGCGCTTTGCGCGAAATTACGGCGGCGCGATGCGTTTGTGAATCGCGACGTGCGTAACGTACTTACGCCGAAAAAAAAAAAATCAAAAGCGACGCGGGAACGACGGGCATACTTTAACATGGTGGAGTAATTTTACACCATGTTAATAGCAGCCCTAACTTTGCAACGGGAAACTAAGACTTGCGCCGACGTAACGACGGGAAAAATCTTCGTGGATCGACGTAACTGCTAATTTGCATACCCGACGGTGGAATACGACGCAAACTCCCCCCAGCGGCGGCCGCGGTACTGCATCCCAAGATCCGACGGTGTAAGTCAATTACACCTGTCGGATCTTAGGGATATCTATGTGTAACTGATTCTATGAATCAGCCGCATAGATAGAACAAGAGATACGACGGTGTATCAGGAGAAACGCCGTCATATCGGTTCTGTGAATCTGGCCCAGAGTTCTCTTCCCCCACCTCCAAAAATGTAAAGTCAGCAGCTACACATAACGTAGCTGCTGACTTTTTAGGGCCAGTTCACACCAGATGCAGTTCAGTTTTTTCTGCACCGGAAACTGACTGTATGGTGTGAACTAGAGCCATTGGAATACATGGAAAACATTGTGCATGCATTTTTAGCGCAGAAAAGATCCAAACGGAACTCACCTGTCCTGGAATCCAGTGATATCGGCCTCACAGCCGATGGGTGGTGGTGCCGCCGCCATTGCTGGTAAGGGAACCCGGCATTGAAGCCTTGTGCAAAGTGCGCTGCGCTCTCTTACTGGCCTGGCAGCAGGAGGAGGGGGGACAAACTTATGACATACCTCCCCCCAGGTTACCTGTCAAAAACAGGTACCCGCACCCCCCTCAAGGTGCCAAAATGCGGCACCAGCGGTGAGGGAAGAATCAGATAAGCGGTGATTTCACTTTTGGGTGGAACTCCGCTTTTATTTATCCAGGTGAATTATAACTTTTTTTTTGAAAGGACAAATTGGAGTTTGGTGGTTTATGGCAATTGAGATCTTTTATTGCGTTTCATTTTCAAAAGATAGTAAAAACATTTATTTTTTTGAAGTTTAGCTATACCAGTAATGGTGAACCTTGGCACCCCAGATGTTTTGGAACTACAGTGAAACCTTGGTTTGAGAGCGTTTTGCAAGACAAGCAAAATGTTTTAATAAATTTTGCCTTGATATACAAGCGATGTCTTGATATAAGAGTAGCGTCATGTCACAACTGAGTATAAAAGAGAAGAGAGGCACCTCTAAGTGTAGCAATATGGTTACATTTAATGAAGATACAACATTTAGCAACTTATTGCTACACTTAGAGGCGCCTCTCTTCTCTGTTATACCCTGTAAAAGAATGCTTTGGATTACAAGCATGTTTCTGGAACGAATTATGCTCCCAATCCAAGGTTTTACGGTACATTTCCCATGATGCTCACCTACACTGCAGAGTAAATAAGCATCATGGGAAATGTAGTTCCAAAACATCTGGGGTGCCAAGGTTCGTCATCACTGAGCTATACATTCCATGACCCACTACCAGAAAACATCATCAAATAAATTCTCTTACTCCTGACACACATAAAAAGATACCACATCTGTGTGCACTATTTGTCCCTGTAGTAGGGCCTAGGAACAATAGCGTGCATATTACCTTCACAGGTGATCACTGTGATTGGCTGTCATTGTGATCACAAGGTCGGGAGCCTTTCCTACCAGATCCCGATTGTTATTCTGTGACTTGAAGTATCCGATGACAGCACAGTCACCATGCTGGGGGTGCACCACTGATCATGCTCATATATTTGGGATCATGAAATAAGTCACATAGCTGCATGCATATGGCCAAATGGGGAAATAAAGTTAAAGTGGCCACTAAATGTAAAGTAGGATGTAGTGCAAGGATATGCAATTAGCGGACCTCCAGCTGTTGCAGAACTACAAGTCCCATGAGGCATAGCAGGACTCTGACAGCCACAAGCATGACACCCAGAGGCAGAGGCATGATGGGATTTGTAGATTTGCAACAGCTGGAGGTCTGCTAATTGCATATCCCTGATGTAGTGGAAGAACCAATAAAGACAGGTTGGGTCTCTCACCTTAAAGTGTGTCTCTCATCACACCGCTCAGGATCAGCCTCTCCTGGAGTTTCTTGATGGTCTGATCCCTACTGTGAGCATCTAGCAGCAGCTTCTAGTAAAATCAGAAAATATAAAGCAATTAGCATCACACTGTACAGAATGCAACATGCGTTTCCCCACGATCCTTCCATTATTTATAATCGCACACAAAGCCTGCTCAGCTCCCACCCTCCCTCTGTTCTCATTTCATAGCCGCAGTGAAACCGTCACATATCAGTAAGATGCTGTTTATTTAATTGGATTGCATTACATCTGTCATTCTGGGAAAAGGAGAGGGAGGCGGCTGACAGTGCTGACCATCTGCTGAAAACACTGATTGCCTGGCTGCCATTCTGGTCCAGTGGTACAAGTACTTTGATGCCTTTGGATCAGAAAGTCTAAGTACCGAAGCCCCTGGATCAGAAGGACCGATAGACAACTATCATTTTCAGAAATGACAGCCTTTGATTTTTTTTTTCTCTAAAAAGTCAGATATTCTTTTAGGGCTCATTCACACTTTTCATTGTGGCAAAACCTGCTAAATTGGCATGCAATACCTCAACGCATGGCAAAACACCCGCTGTATATGTGTATTCATTGTGAATGGCACCCTAAGACATTGTATAGTAGGGCCCAACGCATCACAACATATATACCATCTTAATATTAGAAAAGGCTCATGTACATTATTTCATTCATTGTGGCGCACCGACATGCCCGTCCTAATGCAACGCACATCAAAGTGCCATAACGCATGTGAGCGCTACAACAGAAAGAGGGAACAGGTCCCCAATATTTACTCCTCCGCTCTGCGGGAAATCATGAGAGCTTATTGAGATCTGCTTTAGAGGGAATGCCTTCTATTCCTGTTCTGGTGACAACTCAAAATGTTCCCCCAATAACAATGGTCACTGGGACGGTGAAAGGCCAATCTCCCCAACAGGGACTCTGACAGCAACAAAAACCTATAGGGGTTTTAACACTTCACCACAAAAAATTAATAAAAGTCTTTACCTACATTGAGGGCACACATTTACGCGTAAACCTGTGTTAGTGCCATTCATTTTGAATGGCTTCCCAACAAGCTAAGGCAATGCACCTAAGGCGTGTTGATCTACAAAAAAGGGTCACATCTGATTTTTAGAATTTATAGCCAGCCAATATATTTCAACCGCTGCCTTATGAGTCCATTCACACAGCGCACTTTACTGCAGGCCACGTACAGGCCCATGTTTTCCCAGCACGGGAATGCACAGGTGTTGCATGCATCTCTGTGCCGGCGTCCCATTCATTTCTGTTGGGGCATGCGGCTGCGCGGACACAGCCACTGTGTTCTAAGATGACCTGGGGGGGAGTGTGGGTTCTCAAACGCATACAGGGCACATTTGGGGCCCTGCACTCACCCACATGTGATATTAGGACACAGCGGCTATGTTCATGCAGCGACGTGCCCCAACAGAAGCACAGAAAAAACAGATGTGTACGTGGCCCAAAGGAAAGCACCCCATGAATGGACCCTGACATACATGCACATGAACACACCACAAATAACTTAATGGGCCCTTAAAGCGGAGTTCCACTCAAAAGTGAAACTTCTGCTCATTGTACTCTCCCCCCCCCCCCCCGGTGCCGATGGGACTTGTAGTCCTTCCAGAACTACAAGTCCCATCATGTCCTAAAAGCACAATAGGGTACCAAGCTATGCTGGGACGTGTAGTTCTGAAGCAGCCAGAAAGTCTGACATAAGCTGCCTTCAGGTGTCAGGCTTGGTGGGCTTTGTGTGGCCTTGGCCGCCTGCATGACACATGTCACCAGAGAGCAAAGGTAATTTTCTTCCATGATCACATTGTGAAGCTTCTCTATAGGATAATACAATGAAAAGAGCTTCAAACTTTGAAAGAAGTTTTCTGGTGTGCCAATGACATATCCTATCCATGTTATACACAGTGACCAGTCAGGAGTTAAGCCCATGGTGGATTCCAGCATTCTGCCCATACCTTGGTGTCCTGGTCCCGCTCTCTGGCAGAGCCATGTAGCTGCAGCAGGTCAGCCTGGGCCTGGCACAGATCAGAGTTGTGCCGCTGTCTCTCGGCTCTCAGTTCGGCTTCCTTGGTCTGTAGAGTCTCTTTCAGCATCTTCTTCTCCTGCGCCGCATCCTGTAGACGGTTCTTACAGTGCCGCAGCTGTTCCTGGATGGATGAGAACCTTATTACAGCACAAAGTATAAAGCTCAACACAGGCCGATATAAAAGACAGCAGAAGTGTTAATGGGCAGGCTAAATGTACCAAGTTGATCGACCAATCAACCGGTGTTGATAATAATTGCCTAATCGATGCATCGCGATGCAGCTTTAAACGATTCTGCATCGATGCACAGAACGGCTTCATCGCGATTGTATGAATGACGTCATCCTGGTACGCCCCTGTCAGAGTCCTCCCCTCCATGTTCTGGTCACACTGTATCTATATCTGTGTATCCAGTGCTGATCACACAGAGCGGTGATCTTCTGCTGTGACATAGCTTGGATCTGAAATACCCGGCGGCCGCTGTAACAAAGTCCCGCCTCCTATGATAGGAGAGCACACTGATCCAATGCCAGGAAAGTCAATCAGTGTGACGCCTCTCATAGGTGCACGGATGAGGCAGCACCGATGGACACACATAAGGCTGCACTGATGGGTACGGATATGCTTTATGTTAATATTTATTTTTGTAACTTAATTCTGCATAAAACATTTAACAGTGTAATTTCATGAGATAATTTATGAGGGCATGATTTGGGACAGGGTAGGGCTATACTGGTCACTGTGTATACCATGTATATCCCAATACTGGGCACCGTGTATACCCCCAATACTGTGCACCGTGTATACCATGTATACCCCCAATACTGTGCACCGTGTATACCATGTATACCCCCAATACTGTGCACCGTGTATACCCCCAATACTGTGCACCGTGTATACCATGTATACCCCCAATACTGTGCACCGTGTATACCATGTATACCCCCAATACTGTGCACCGTGTATACCCCCAATACTGTGCACCGTGTATACCATGTATACCCCCAATACTGTGCACCGTGTATACCATGTATACCCCCAATACTGTGCACCGTGTATACCATGTATACCCCCAATACTGTGCACCGTGTATACCCCCAATACTGTGCACCGTGTATATCATGTATACCCCCAATACTGTGCACTGTGTATACCCCCAATACTGTGCACCGTGTATACCATGTATACCCCCAATACTGTGCACCGTGTATCCCATGTATACCCCCAATACTGAGCACCGTGTATCCCATGTATACCCCAATACTGAGCACCGTGTATACCCCAATACTAAGCACCGTGTATACCCCAATACTGAGCACCGCGTATACCCCAATACTGAGCACTGCGTATACCCCAATACTGAGCACCGCGTATACCCCAATACTGAGCACCGCGTATACCCCAATACTGAGCACCGCGTATACCCCAATACTGAGCACCGCGTATACCCCAATGCTGAGCACCGTGTATACCCCAATGCTGAGCACCGTGTATACCCCAATGCTGAGCACCGTGTATACCCCAATGCTGAGCACCGTGTATACCCCAATGCTGAGCACCGTGTATACCCCAATACTGAGCACCGTGTATACCCCAATACTGAGCACCGTGTATACCCCAATACTGAGCACTGTGTATCCCATGTATATCCCAATACTGGTCACTGTGTATACTACAATACTGAGCACTGTGTATACCATGTATACCCCAATACTGGTCACTGTATCCCATGTATACCCCAATACTGGTCACACACCTGTATACTGTACACACCCCCCATAAACCTGTATATTGGTAATGTTTACATGTAAATCATAGGAGGGTTTTTTAGATAGGCGATACCATTTCACGGGCACAATTCAAAGCTATGCAAAAAGCGGAGGGACACCGTAGATGTCACCTTGTGCCTCGCTGTAAACCCACGGCGCAACAGCGAGGCACAATATGACAAATACGTGTTCCTCCGCTGTTTGCATAGCATTAAATTGTGCCCGAGAAATGGGATCTCCCGTCGGAAAAAGCCTCCTACGATGTGGGCATGCGCTATGGGACATCACTCCAGCTGATTGGCAACACATCCGTTCTGGATCGGCTGTTGAAAGCACCGTACTAACGATCCGAAAATGGTCAGACATTTTCCATCCGATTTTCGTATCGTATCGTGTGTACGGGTCTTTAGTCTGGGAGTCTCTGTTGACATCAATAAAATAAACCCTTCAATTCACAAAGCTTTAATCACAAAGATACGGATCTGGATTTGCTCACGTGACTGTCATTTTCAAATCTCATTGAGCTCAGCCAGGAACAACTGTCACTTTTTTTTTTTATAAGTATCCTTATTCTAGCGTGTTATCTTTGTGAATTGAGCCTCTTGAATCAGTTTTGTAAATTAACCTCAAAGAAAAAGTCTGTAAAAGACAGAATGATGGGTTATATAATTATGGGATGTCGTCCTGGCAGAATGACAATAGAGCGGGGCCCCTCATTCATCCGCACAATACAACCGCTGAACCGCGAGAAATTCTCTCAGAAGTCAGCCGCTTGTGAAAAGCCTTCACAGACTCGCAGCTGCCCTGCGCTCCCGGCAACGCGAACGCCCAGCGCCACGCACGCAGGACTCTCCTCAACATTTCTACAGCTTAAAGGGAACCTCTCGCTAGGACAGAGGCAGACAGACATTTTTTAGTTGTAAAGGTTTGTTTTTTATTTTCTAAATAGCTTCCTTAGTGCATTGTTGGTTCACTTACCTTTTCCTTCCATTTCCCTTCTAACTGTTTTTTTTTCTTTGTCTGAATTTCTCACTTCCTGTTCCTCCTCAGTAAGCTTGCCCCCCATCATCCGAGCCGTTCTGGCTGGGGGTTAGTCCAGTGGCGTTGCTATGGGGGTGTGGGGGGTGCAGCCCGCACCCGGGTGACACCCGCCAGAGGGTGACACCCGGCTCAGACTGGCGCCGCATTGAGAGGGGCGCCGCGGCTCCCTCCTTCCCTTCCGGGATCTCCTCTGCTCCATGCGATGTGCGGGGAGAAGGGAGTGAGGCAGAGACAGACTGGGTGCCCGCGGTCCGACCGTCCCACACACACCTCCACACAGCGCGGCCACAATTAGATCTCCGTTTTCACTGCTGCTTTCTCCTCAGCTCGGACGTGTACACAGGCACCATGTGACACCATCCACGCTACCGTCATCGCCTTCTCTGAGGTATGCTACAGGAGTACTGTATTGCAGAGGAGGGAGACATAGTGGTTGGAGGGTTGGGGGGGGGCATTTGCAGGTAACAATGATGCTGCCAGGAGTTATTTTAGGGGGGGTTAGAGAATAGGTGCTAGGGGGTGCTCTTTGTTTTGGGTTAGAGAGGAGTCGGACTTGTACTAGAAGTAGGAGGGGGCAGATATGAAGTTTGACCCCTCCCCCAGCGCAATTCCTCTCCCCTCCCAAAGCACCCCCTACCACATATACTTTAACCCCGCTAAATCAAAAGGTCCCATCCCGGCTTCATCCACCCCACAATCCCATCCAGCGCCACCCACCCCCCGATCCTATACCCGCTCATCCTTCCCCCCGATCCCATCCCCATTCATCCCCCCTGATTTCATACCCGCTCCATCCATCCCCCTGATCTATCCCCCCTTATCCTATCCTCGCTCCATACAACCCCCTGATTCCATCCCGCCTCAATCCATTCCCCCCCGATCCCTTCCCAGCTCCACCCAGCCCCCGATCCCATACCCACTCTAGCTATCCCTCTAATCCCATCCCGGCACCATCCATCCCCCCAATCCCATCCCGGCTCCATTCATCTGCCCTGATCCCATACCCGCTCCATCCATCCTCCCTGATCCTATCCCTGCTCCATCCATCCCCCCTGGTCCTATCCCTGCTCCATCCATCCCCCCTGGTCCTATCCCAGCTCCATCTTTCCCCTCTGATCCTATCCCCGCTCCATCCATCCCCCCTGATCCTATCCCCGCTCCATCCATCCCCCCTGATCCTATCCCCACTTCATCAATCCCCCGATCCCATCCCGACTCCATCCATTCCGATGATCCCATTCCAGCTCTATCCACCACCCCAATCCAATCCCGGCTCCATCCATCCAATTCCATCCCAGCTCCATCCATTGTGGTAGGTTAAGGGGGAGAGCCGCACCGACGCACTAGCCTGCTAAGTGCCAGGGGGTGGGGGTGGCATCAAGTATTACCGCAACAGGTGACACCAACCCTAGTGACGCCACTGGGTTAGTCAGTGTGCTCGCCCCCTCCCTTGGGACTACATCTCTGCAGGGAGACGCTGTGAAAACAGGAAAGTAGTCCCAAGGGAGGGGCGAGCACGCTGACTAACCCCCAGCCAGAACGGCTCGGATGATGGGGGCAAGCTTACTGAGGAGGAACAGGAAGTGAGAAATTCAGACAAACATTTAGAAGGGAAATCAAAAGGAAAAGGTAAGTGAACCAACAATGCACTAGCTTAAAGGAACCCATTTAGAAAATAAAAAACAAACCTTTACAACCCCTTTAAGGCAGCTTGTGAGTAAGTCAATATTCCAAGTGATGTGGATTAAAGCAAACAGCAATTCACCATTGGTGCTCATAAGGCTCCATTCACAAAACTAACACCAGGAGAAGGATCTTTTTTTTGCCATGTGACTCCTATAGATCTCATTCATCTGAAAATAAAAGCTCTGTATCCAGGTCTGTTAGCTTTGTGAATGGAGTAGGCAACCTCAGCATTCCACCAATGGTGAACCTACAAGTCCCATCATGGCTCTGCCTCTGGGAGGAGTCATGCCTGTGGCTGTCCTGCAATGCCTCATGGGATTTGTAGTTCCACAACAACTGGGAGTATCAATGTTGCCTACCCAGCTGGAGAGTATATGGAAGCTCTTTTCGGCCACTTTCACGCGGTCGGACCGTTTAGGTCCGCCTTCCAGTTTTGTCGGCGGACTTGAACGGCCGCTCCATACATCTCTATGGAGCGTCAGATGTCAGCGGAGACATGTCCGCTGACATCCGACCCGATAAAATCAGACGGATGGCGAAATGTCGCCATCTGTCCATGGCGGATCGGATGAGATCTGATGAAAACGAACATGCTGTCCATTTTAGTCCGATCTCTCCATAGGAGACACTGGCGCTGCACAAGCCCCTCCCCGCTCAGTGAGCAGGAACTTGTCATCCGCCGGCTCAGCAGAGAGATCAACGAAGAGATCTCCTGCTGAGCTGGCGGATCGCTGAAAGCAGATCCACCACGTGTGAAAGGGGCCCTACTTGCCAAAAGGATATTGACTGACCTGATTTACACAGAGCATGCATAGGCACCAAAGCCCAGCTGGTTTCATCAGAACAGTAGACAGAAGATGAGGAATGGAGCAGGTTAGATCAGCAGTTCCAACCTCAGTCCTCAAGTACCCCCAACATGCCATGTTTGCAGGTTTTCCTTTATCTTGCACAGGTGCTTTAAATCAGAGTCACCGGCTTGGTATTTTGGACAGCCATTTTATCTAAGGGAAATTCCCAAAACATGGCCTGTTGGGGGCATTTGACAACCACTGGGTTAGACCGCACTGTACTGACCTGGAGCAGTGTCTGGCACTCGTTCAGAGCGTTCAGTAGATCCTGGATGTCTCGCTGGTGCTGGATGCTCTGCTTCTGGCTCTCCGTGTGGGCATGAGACAGGAGGCGACCCTTCTCTTGTAGCTGGGCTAGTAGAGGGTTAGGAGCAGAGAGACCAGGGAGAGAACCACTGAGGTCATCCAGTCCTTGAGACAGCAGGGAGTCCGCCAGAGCCTGTGATGGAGACAAGAGACAACATGGACAACAAGCAAGCAAAAGGAAACCTGTAGGGATGTACATTATATTACCAAAAGTATTGGGACGCCTGCCTTTACACGCACATGAACTTTAATGGCATCCCGGTCTTAGTCTGTAGGGTTCAATATTGAGTTGGTCCACCCTTTACAGCTATAACAGCTTCAACTCTTCTGGGAAGACTGTCCACAAGGTTTAGGAGTGTGTCTTTGGGAATGTTTGACCGTTCTTCCAGAAGCGCATTTGTGAGGTCAGGCACGGATGTTGGACGAGAAGGCCTGCCTCACAGTCTCCTCTCTAATTCATCAGAAAGGTGTTCTATCGGGTTGAGATCAGGACTCTGTGGAGGCCAATAAAGTTCCCTCACCCCAAACTCGCTCACCCATATCTTTATGGACCTTGCTTTGTGCACCTTGTGTGCAGTCATGTTGGAACAGGAAAAGGTCATCCGCAAACTGTTCCCACAACAGTTTGCGGATGAAAAAATAAAAGCCCATAACCCCAATCGCATTCTGCGATCCACCAATCAAAACCTACTCCAGATACCCAAAGCCAGATACAAGTCCAAAGGATATCGAAGATTTGCAGTCCAGGGACCTCGGCTGTGGAATGCACTACCAACCACCATCTGACTGGAGTCGGACCACTTGGCCTTCAGGAGAAAGATTAAAACCCATCTCTTCTGAGGTCAAGGGGTTCCTTATCCATGAAATGGATACAGCGCCCAGGGGCAATTCAGTTTGCATGTGTTGCGCTTTACAAGTCTCTCACTCACTCACAAAGTTGGGAGCATGAAATTGTCCAAAATGTCTTGGTATGCTGATGTCTTAAGAGTTCCCTTCACTGGAACTAAGGGGCCAAGCCCAACCCCTGAAAGACAACCCCACACCATAATCCCCCCTCCACCAAATGATTTGGACCAGTGCACAAAGCAAGGTCCATAAAGACATGGATGAGCGAGTTTGGGGTGGAGGAACGTGACTGTCTTAAAGTAATGCAGTGCCGGATCGCAAAAAATGGCCTGGTCAATAAGGGGGTAAATCCTTCCGGGGTGGAAGTGGTTAAACACTCTGAATTTAATCGCCACCCTAACTTTTTATATCATAGACACTGAACAAATTTCAAGATCTAATCTATGTATAGATTAGCTATTACAGTAAAACCTTGGTTTGAGAGTAACTTGGTTTGAGAGCGTTTTGCAAGACAAGCTAATTTTTTTTTATAAATTGTGACTTGATATACAAGCGATGTCTTGATATACAAGTAGCGTCATGTGACTGAGTATAAAAGAGAAGAGAGGGTCCTCTAAGTGTAGCAATATGGTTACATTTAATGAAGGTACAACATATAGAAACTCACATGGTTGATGATTAAAACAGACATCCAAGTATGCAGGCATCCGGGGTAAAGCGATCCACATAGACCGTCCTCCTCACCGCCATTAACGTTGTCCCTTCCATGCTCCACAATCGCTCTACTGCAGGGTAGTCTTCTCGATCACAATTGCAAACTGACAGCAGTGAAAGCCGGCGGTGTGGAGGACAGTCTATGTCAGGGATCCTCAAACTACGGCCCTCCAGCTGTTGTAGAACTACACATCCCATGAGGCATTGTAACACACTGACATTCACAGACATGACTAGGCATGATGGGAATTGTAGTTCCTAAACAACTGGAGGGCCGTAGTTTAAAGACCCCTGGTCTATGTGGACAGGCTTGCAGAGGCTTCCATTTGTGGATGGACATTTTATGATTACACAACCTATCACATGGCTATAATCTTTTTAGATGGACTAGAAACTGAAGGACTTATGAATAAATGGTTGTGGAACAAAACATTTGAATTTCCATTATTTCTTATGGGGAAACTCGCTTTGATATACAAGTGTTTTGGATTACAAGCATGCTTCTGGAACGAATTATGCTCATAATCCAAGTGTACTATCAAAAAAAAATCACTTTATAGAGCACAGTGAACACTTCTAGCCGGATTCAGGTAGATTTAGGCGGGCGTAGCGTATCTCAGATACACTACGCCGCCATAAGTCAGAGCAGCAGGTCCTGTATTCACAAAGAAGTTGTGCTCTAACTTAGGATGGCGTAGCGTAACTGGCCCGGCGTAAGCCCGCCAAATTCAAATGTGTAAGATGTGGGCGTGTTGTATGTAAATTCATTGTGACCCCACGTAAATTATGTTTTTTTACTAACGGCGCATGTGCCGTCCGTGGACGTATCCCAGTGCTCATGCTCCAAATTACGCCGCAAAGACTCATTGGTTTCGACGTGAACGTAACTTACGTCCAGCCCCATTCACGGACGACTTACGCAAACGATGTAAAACTTAAAAAATTTGACGCGGTCCCGACGTCCATACTTAACATTGGCTGCGCCATCTTTTTGGTGGTTTATCTTTACGCCTGAAAACGCCTTACGTAAACGGCGTATCTTTACTGCGACGGCCGGGCGTACATTGGTGAATAGGCGTATCTCGCTGATTTACATATTCTAGGCGTAAATCAGCATACACGCCCCTAGCGGCCAGCGTAAATAGGCAGCTAAAATACGACGGCGTAGGAGGTTGTATCTTAGCAACATTTAAGCGTATCTCAGTTTGAGCATACGCTTAATGTTACGACGGCGCGGATTCGGAGTTACGACGGCGTATCTACTGATACGCCGTCGTAACTGTACCTGAATCCGGCTATTCACAGCAATCTTTGACCCATAGGAGCTTACAATCCATTTTCACAAGACACTCAAAGACACAACCCAGACCCTATTTGGTTAGAACCAGTTCACCTACCAGAGCAATTAACCACTTCCAGACCTGCGCACGACGATGTACGTCCATTTTTTAAAGATTGATATCTCGGTAACGGCAGCAGCTGCTGCCACAACCGAGGTATCAATCTTTAGTGTGCGCGGTCTGGTAAACGATAACGGCGGTCTCCGCGGCGGATTCGCCGCGAGATCGCCGTTATCGGTGGCGGGAGAGGGCCCCCTCCCGCCGCTCTCCCGCGCCCTCCGCCGCTTACAGGAGCCGTCGGTAGCGGCGGAGGAGATCGGGACCGTTCGGCAGCTGAGCGGGGACGAGACTGAAGGAAAAATCTCCTTCGCCCGTCCCCATAGCTCTGCTGGGCGGAAGTGACGTCAAAACGTCAGTCCCGCCCAGCTTCTTAAAGAGCCAATTTTTTTTTTTTGTCATTTCCAAATTTTTTTTTTTTTTTTGCATTTAAGCCCAAATATGAGATCTGAGGTCTTTTTGACCCCAGATCTCATATTTAAGAGGACCTGTCATGCTTTTTTCTATTATAAGGGATGTTTACATTCCTTATAATAGGAATAAAAGTGATCAATTTTTTTTTTTTCAGTGTAAAAAGTAATAAAATAAATAAAAATAAATAAGAAAACAAAAAAAAATATTTTTTTAAAGCGCCCCGTCCCGACGAGCTCGCACGCAGAAGCGAACGCATACGCGAGTAGCGCCCGCATATGAAAACGGTGTTCAAATCACACAAGTGAGGTATCGCGGCGATCGTTCGAGCGAGAGCAATAATTGTAGCTCAAAAAATGCAACCTATAGAATTTTTTAAACATCGCCTATCGAGATTTTTAAGGGTAAAAGTTTGACGCCATGCCACAAGCGGGCGCAATTTTTAAGCGCGACATGTTGGGTATCATTTTACTCGGCGTAACATTATCTTTCACAATATATAAAAAAATTGGGTCAAATTTATTGTTGTCTTATTTTTGAATTCAAAAAAGTGATTTTTTTCCAAAAAAAGTGCGCTTGTAAGACCGCTGCGCAAATACGGTGTGACAAAAAGTATTGCAATGACCACTATTTTATTCTCTAGGGTGTTAGGATAAAAAATATATACAATGTTTGGGGGTTTTAAGTAATTTTCTAGCAGAAAAAACTGTTTTAGTCTTGCAAACACCAAATCTGAAAAACACCTAAGGTCTGGAAGCGTTGAGGACATACAGATTTTATGTGTTTGTGTTTCTACTGGGGATTGAAATCCAGACCCCAGAGCTGCAAGGCCGCAGTGCAAACTACAAAGTCTCCAATCAGCCCCCCGTGTTCTGCTCAATCCACTCACCTCCACATCCTGGTTGCTGCTGCTCAGTGCTCCTTGTACTGCTGTGATCAGGGAGTCTTTCTCCCGCAGGGCGGCCAGGCGTAGGGTGTCCTGGGATGCGGCTGAGCGGATGGCAGAGTCCAGTGCCACCTCCAGATGCTGGATGGTGAAGTCCTTTTCCCCCAGGAGGTCACGCAAAGCCTTGAGGAAGGAGAACAATCATTACTGAAAGCACAGATTAGTATCTGATCCAATCAACACTGCGTGACTCTATTCCAATAACAGTAGAGGTCCACCTGAACTAGATAACATTTGGTTTGGTAAAGCACCATTTAGAAAACAATTGTCATTTTTTCCACATAGTAATTGCGTTTACCTTCTTTTTTTTTTTTTTATGGGACGTGTAGTTCTGAAACAGTTAGAGCAGGGGTCCTCAAACTACGGCCCGCGGGCCAGATACGGCCCACCAAGGTCTTTTGCCCGGCCCTCCTGGCCTTTTGGGCACAGGTCAGGCTGCATTACTGGGCACAGGTCAGGCTGCATTACTGGGCACAGGTCAGGCTGCATTACTGGGCACAGGTCAGGCTGCATTACTGGGCACAGGTCAGGCTGCAATACTGGGCACAGGTCAGGCTGCAATACTGGGCACAGGTCAGGCTGCAATACTGGGCACAGATCAGGCTGCAATACTGGGCACAGATCAGGCTGCAATACTGGGCACAGGGCAGGCTGCATTACTGGGTCCTGGAGAGACTGGCTGCATTACTGGAAACAGGTTGGGCTGTATAGATGGGCACTGATCAGGCTGCCTTGCTGGGCATTGGTAAGGCTACATTGCTGGGCACTGGTCAGGCTGCGCTGCTGGGCATTGGTCAGGCTGCGCTGCTGGGCACTGGTCAGGCTGTATTGATCCGGCCCCCCAAGAATCTGAGGGACAGTGAACTGGCCCCCTGTTTAAAAAGTTTGAGGACCCCTGAGTTAGAGGGTCGTAGTTTGGAGATCCCTATCCTAGATCATAGAGGTGGAGAGAGACGATCTGGTCTCTCCTCACCTCTGTTACCAGCCGTTCGGGGGGGGTGAATTGGGGGGGGGGGGGGCGGGCGACGACCCCTCCCACTGTTTCTAAAAGCAATCCAGCGGATAATCAGCTGCTCAGATCACTTTTATAAGAAATATAATCCCCAGGGTACAGGGGTTAGGGCTGATCGCTTTAGCCATAACCCCCGATAAACCACTTCAAATCCCCAACGTAGATTCCCCTACTTTCTGCCGGCCTCCTAACACTCCATTGGCTTTAGAAAAAAAAATCCAAACAAGGAAAAACACTGCGCTAGAAAAATATAAAAGTGAAAAAAAATTCCCACAGCGATAATGGGATGTGCCAAAAAATTAGAATACCAAATTTTTAAACAATAAATATAACAAGGTACAGCGCTAGACAAACAGACCGCGATAAACCTGATAGGTGAACAGTAATATTTAAAGATATTCAAAACCAAAAAGGAAAAATTATATAAGAAAATGAATAGTGAATAAAAAGGTTCAACGTTCATAAGTGAAAATCGATAAGCCATAAAGAAAAAGTCCTTATAACATAATTCGCAACGGTGCACAAAGGTTGAATTTGTGAAAAGAGGGATCTTCTTCCACCAATAAGACACCCAAATAATGGTATTGTAGTCTCCTTACCGAAGATGGGTGACCGCTATCACAGCGGTCTCTCCAGGCACAGGGATTTAAAGTCTCCCAAAAGACTCACTCCAAAATGGTTGGTAAGCACAGGGTGGTATCTTAATGTCTCAAGGGGTGAGAAATAAAGAGAGACTCCATAGCATAATAACATTTAACAAAGTATTTATTCTGCTAAAAATGTTGCACTTACACTTAGGTGGATATAGCATAGAGGGACGTGGCGTCTCCTCGAGGTTTCTCTTGTCTGTTAAGCTCCATATCTGTGTAACTCGGTGTACAAAGGCATGATGGCACCTACGCTTTCCGTCATCAAAGGACGTCGTCTGGGATAAGCAGCCTATCCCAAACGACGTCCTTTGATGACGAAACGTGTAGGTGTGGCCAGCTGATTCGACGTCATCATGCCTTTGTACACAGATACGGAGCTTAACAGACAAGAGAAACCTTGAGGAGACGCCGCGTCCCTCTATGCTATATCCACCGCGAGATTATAACAGCCTAAATGTAAGTGCAACATTTTTAGCAGAATAAATACTTTGTTAAACGTTATTATGCTATGGAGTCTCTCTTTGTTTCTCACCCCTTGAGACATTAAGATACCACCCTGTGCTTACCAACCATTCGGAGTGAGTCTTTTGGGAGACTCCATTGGCTTCCCTAAACAGAGCTCCATTCACAAGCGGTATGATACGGCATTTTAGTAGTGAAACCTTGCATTACTTTAATGCTGGCAGCCTGATTTTTTTAATGCCAACAATTTCTTCTCTTTACATTCAGCTGTCAGCGGGGAACCCCACTGACAGCTGATAGATCATCAGTAGTTAAGGACGTGGTGGCCGCCCGCTCCTTAACAACCATGTTTATTTACTTTTCTACTATTCCTTTTTGGAGAGGGGGGGTGCCTAGGGTGAAAAATAGTCTAGCACCGCCCCTGCTCATGACGCAATGGTTTACAAATACACATATAGAAATATATTCGCATTTTTGTTCAGTGCTGTGGGGGAAGTCTGTGTGCTTGTGTGAAGGAAGACCAGCAAAGTTTTCCCTAACAATAACGCAATAATGCAGGGGATGGCTCGCCGGAGCAGAGGACATGCAAAGCCCCTTTAATCAAACAAGAAAGGATCAGCCCCTCGTATAGCGATCAACCAACATGCTGCAGGAAATATCTTCAATTATATTTCTAGTAGTTGGTCACATTCCGCTGGACTTGTTGTGTAACATTGGAGAGGTTTCATAGCTTCTCCAAGCCACTTAAGTTCTAATGAGTGACAGGAAGATACCCCAACATTTACAGGTAGCATAGTCACCCTAATCCAATCACCATGAGAGACGTCAGTGCAGATATTATGGTCAAAAATTAGGATGGGAGGTTTGGAGCTGTGAAAACACAATGATCTAGTTGTCTAATCCAGGGAGTTTCCACAACGGTCACACTACCCATCCTATTCTTGGACAATTAACATCTACACAGACCTATTTCATGGTGATTGGATAAAGGCAGGGTTTGACAAATTTGCTTGGAATTTTGGAGTCAGCTAAAAAAGTTAGGAGCCAGACGTAACATTATCTTTCACAACATAAAAAAAAAAAAAAATTGGGCTAACTTTACTGCCGTCTTATTTTTTTTTAATTAAAACCAAAGTGTATTTTTCCCCAAAAAAGTGCACGTGTAAGACCGCTGCGCAAATACGGTGTGACAGAAAGTATTGTAATGACTGCCATTTTATTCTCTAGGGTGTTAGGATAAAAAATATATACAATGTTTGGGGGTTCTAATTAGAGGGAAGGAGATGGCAGGGAAAACACTGGGGAAGATATGAATTGCTGGTTTACTTGTCTGGCCTGCCAACGGCCACCACAAGATGGCGCCAGATCACAGAAGGAAGCTTAGGCTTGCAGAAGGCCGCAAAGCCGCAGCCTCAATTACCGGCCGGCGCGATCGCACGGCGGGGAAGGTGGGGGCGCACGGAGACACAGGATGGGTGTCTCCGCGCGCCCCCACCTCTCCCGCCGCACGATCGCGTCGGACCTCTCCGGCTGGTAATTGAGGCCGCGGCCTTCTGCAGGCCTAAGCTTCCTTCCTCCGAGCGCCAGGTCGCTAATTCCAGTCGCAATTGTGACCAGGCACCCGGATTTTGTCAAACCCTGGATTAAAAGGTAACCATTAGACAAGTGCACTGCCGAAAAATTCTTTCGTTTTTGTTTCATTGTTTTTTATTTTGCTTTTTTCGGAAATTCAGGAATCCAAATTTTCAAATTTCCGAATTTCGAATTTTTTTGGAACCAATTTGTCAAAATTCGTTAAAAAAATAATTCGGAACCACTCATTAGAACCCAAGTGTAGGTGTGCACAGCCTATTGCATTAGAATGTATAATATATATATATATATATATATATATATATATATATATATATATATATATATATATATATATATATATACACACACACACACATATATACATATACACACACACACACACACAGCGGGTAAAATAAGTATTGAACATGTCACCATTTTTCTTGGTAAATATATTTCTAAAGGTGCCATTGACATGAAATTTTCGCCACGTGTAACCCATGCAATCCATACATGCAAAGAAACCAAAACAGGACAGACAGAAATTAAAGGGTCACTAAAGGAAAACAATTTTTTTGCTGAAATGACTGTTTACAGGGTATAGAGACATATAAAAGTTAACTGATTCCTTTTAAAAATGATTAAAAATAGATAAAAATCAATCATATAATGTGCCTCTAGTTTCACTTTCGTTTTTAAACTGGTTTCATGTTTCTGTGAAGTAGAGAGACACATAGAACAAAAACAAACAAATCCAGGGCAGTGTTTTGTTTTTAAAATGAATCTGATTGGTTCTGAGGAGTTTTAGACACACAACTTAGACCACAGTGAAAAGCTGCCATGAGATTTTTCATAAGGAGCCAGACAACCAGGAAGTGTGGAGATCAGAGCAGAATTACAGCTACTTCAAAGCAAAAACGAACAATGAGGACATGAAACCAGGACTGCAGTAAGGTAAAGGAAGCTATTTAGCTAAAAAAAAAAAGAAACCTTTAGTGATCCTTTAAGACCTGAAATTAGCAGGAACAATTGTTTAAAAGAAAACAATAAGTAATGCACTCAACCGCCATGGCCTGTGTGCACGCTCACCACACAAGACTCCATTGCTGAAGAAAAAGCATGTTGAAGATCATTTAAAGTTTGCTGCACAACATTTAGACAAGCCTGTGAAATACTGGGAGAATATAGTGTGGTCAGATGAGACCAAAATTGAACCCTTTGGATGCCATAATACACACCATGTTTGGAGGTCAAATGGCACTGTATAACCCCCCCATACCAACTGTGAAGCTTGAAGGTGGGAACATCATGGTGTGGGTCTGTTTCTCAGTATACAGTAGGGTTGTCCCGATACCACTTTTTTAGGACCGAGTACAAGTACCGATACTTTTTTTCAAGTAGTCGCCGATACCGAATACCGATACTTTTTTTAAATGTGTCCCCAAATGCAGCCATGTCCCTCACATATGCAGCCATGTCCCTCTAGCCATGTCCCTCACATATGCAGCCATGTCCCTCACATATGCAGCCATGTCCCTCCAGCCATGTCCCTCACATATGCAGCCATGTCCCTCCAGCCATTTACCCCATACCTTTGCCGCCGAAAGCCGCCGCCACCGCATGGAGAAAATCACAGCATTCATTTGAATAGCTGTTTTGCCCACGTGTATAGACACTCCACCTTGCTCGGAATTGGACAGATCACATTCACCCATCCAATCCCGAGCAAGGGGGAGTGTCTATACGCGCGGGAACACTACAGCTATTCAAATGAAAGCTGTGATGTTCCCGCACGCTGTTTAACCCATGCGGCGGCTTTCGATGCGGCGGCGCGATGCGGCGGGGGGGGGGGGGGGAAGTATTCTATTTAGGTATTGGGGGTATTTGCGCGAGTACGAGTACTCCCACAAATACTCGGTATCGGTCCCGATACCGATACTGGTATCGGTATCTGGACAACCCTAGTATACAGTACTGGCAAACTTCATATGATTGAAGGAAGGATGAATGGAAAAATGTACCAAGACATTCTTGATAAAAATCTGCTGCCATCTACTAGGATGATGAAGATGAAAGGAGGAAGGACATTTCAGTAAGGCAATGATCCCAAATACAAAAAAGCCAAGGAAACTCTCAATTGGTTTCAAGAGAAAATAAAGCTGCTAGAATGGCCCAGCCAATCACCTGACTTGAATCCAATAGAAAATCTATGGAAAGAACTAAAGATCAGAGTCCATAGAAGAGGCCCACGGAACCTTCAAGATTTGAAGACGGTTTGTGTGGAAAAATAGGCCAAAATCACACCCGAGCAATGCATGCGACTCGTTTCTCCATACAGGAGGTGTCTTGAAGCCAACAAAGGATTTTGTACCAAGTATTAAATACATTTCAGGTACCTGCACTCCATCCCGAAACATCCCTGGTAGCAGCTGGTGGGGAAGAAGAGGAGGGAAGCTGGCATTGCTGTGGGGGGGCCCGGGCAGTAGGGGGAATCTGTGTCACATGGGTTGATTAGGGTGTAACCAGTCATACCCTGTACACCTCGTGTGCACCCCTCTGAACCCAAGACAAGGCTTGGAGAAATGATGAATGTTCTTCAATATTACAGAACAAGTACAGTTGATTGTGACCAACCACCACTTGCTTTACCATGACCTGGATATACAAGAACCTTCACAGATATCTACAAATAATAGCGGGCGCTTCAGTAATTAAAAGCTCAACTTACCCCCTCTAGTCTAGCCCCAAGGCGCCCGATCCTTCACCCCGGTGTCATGCTGGTCGGTGTAAATAAACGGATTGGATCATTTATAGACACCCATATCTACCGCATGTATATGTACACATTCAGCAACAATCAAAGGTTATACATTTTCCTTTCTGGCAGATACTTTAAGGCTTCATTTCCATGGATGTTTTTACAGCCACTTTTTTTAGCCTTTTTTACAGCTTAAAAACGCCTGTCCATGTTTATTTTTAAAAAATGTTTTTTTTTTTTTTGAGCTGGAGCTCAAAAACGCTGCGGTAGCGGTTTTTAGCGTTTTTGCGCATTTAACGTCTGGCGTTTTTACAGCTCTAAGGCTGGAGCTTCAGAACGCACTGGTCCTGTTTTTTTTTTGCAGCTTAAAAACGGCTCAGCCATCTACAGCTCAAAAACGTCATGGTGGGCATGAGGCCATAGACTAACATGGAGAGCTGTTTTTAAGCTGCAAAAAAAGCTCAGAAAAGTGGCTCTAAAAACGTCCATGGAAATGAAGCCTACACACGGTCGGACAAAACCGATGAGAATGGTCCGACGGACCGTTTTCATCGGTTCACCGCTGAAGTGGCCTGATGTGCGTACACACCATCGTTCCAAAAACCGATTGGGTCAGAACGCGGTGACGTCAAACACACGACGTGCTGAATAAAACAAAGTTCAATGCTTCCAAGCATGCGTCGACTTGATTCTGAGCATGCGCGGGTTTTGAACCGATGCTTTCTGTACAAACCATCGGTTTGGACCGATCGGGCAGTGGTCCATCAGTTCGATTTAGAAGCATGTTTTAAAATTTTGGACCGAAGGAAAACAGACCGATGGGCTATACACACAGTCGGTTTGGACCGATGAAACTGAACCTCGGTCCATTCTCATCGGTTTTGTCCGACCGTGTGTACGGGGCCTAAGGGTTACATGAAAAAAAAAAAAAAAACACCTTTGGTCATTTATGAAAAGACATCTGCAGTTTTAAAAGTCTAAGAATACGGATCACACAGAGAAAAGCTTCGGTAAATGCTATTAGGGCCCAGCATGGTGTACGCCTGTCCATCTGGTGTTTGCTAAAAATACATTTAATCTCGGGTATAAACGCAAAATGTGGATACAGAGTACGGTTTATTTTGCACGAATATGTTTGTTTTTACACACAGTCTATTACAGTGCGCACGCTTCTTCCTGGTATTGGGCCTTTTCAATGCTTTCGCCATTTGCGGTGTGCTTAGAGATGGGGGATGGATCTGGTGAAATAAGCGACCAATCTGATCTGAGGTCCTAAATGGAAAACTTTTGTGGCATTACTTTAAAGGCAAAATTTCGGGCAAAAAACATTTATTATAAAAATTATAATTATATATATATATATATTACATATATACACACATACATACATACATATATATATATATATAATATCTTGCAGAGGGGCTGTGTCCACATTGCAAGGGTTAATAGTAGGGACGCACTGATACAATTTTTTTTTACGGGTACCAATACTTTTTCTTTTTAATACTTGCTGATACCAATTACCGATACCTACCGCAACCACTTTATTCAGGGTTGCCAACCGCCAGTAAGTTTACTGACAGTTTGTAAAAATCTCTTTTTTTTACAACTGTCAGTAACTATCAGAGGCTGCTAATTTCATGCTGTGTTGACTTTTGAAGTGTAAATCAAGCAAAATTACTTTGTTCTAGGTATTGTCAGTGTTTGCATATCACGATTATACTGTTCAAATATTCAATGTGTTAGTTTTCAATAGGAGTTCTGTAATTTCTCAGGTTGCCAGTAAAAGAAAAAAAAAAAAAAGAAAAATGTGCTCCGCCAATAAATTCATGTTTTGTCAGTAAAAAATGCTACGAGAGGTTGGCAACCCTGACTTTATTTACACTTTAGCTGTGAGCAATGGTACAAATCATTAAAAAGTTATTTACAAATAAAAAAAATATATATTTTTTTAAATTATTATTTTATATTCTTTTTTACGCTTTTTTCAATGTGAAATGTGTAAATGTATGTTAAAGGTGTAATATATAAAGCGTAAAAAATATTACACCATGGGCCAGATTCAGATAGGAGATACGACGGCGTATCTCCTGATACACCGTCGTATCTCTAAGGCCGGCCGGTCGTATCTATGCGCCCGATTCATAGAATCAGTTACGCATAGATATCCCTAAGATCCGACAGGTGTAAGTGACTTACACCGTCGGATCTTAGGCTGCAATTCCAGGCCGGCCACTAGGTGGCGCTTCCGTGTCTTTTTTTACGCACCGAATATGCAAATGAGCATTTACACCGATTCAGAAACGAACGGCCGCTTTTTCTTTTATGTCGTTTGCGTTCGGCTTTTTCCAGCGGAAAGTTACCCCTGCTATAGTAGGGGTAAGTGCGCCGTATCCTATGTTAAGTATGGCCGTCGTTCCCGCGCCGAGTTTTGAATTTTTTACTTTGTTTGCGTAAGTCGTTCGCGAATACGGCCGGACTTTTGGGTGGAACTCCGCTTTAATGCAACTAAATGAACCGCACATGTCTACTTTGTTATTATGCATCCTACAGCTTCATTATTTCCCTATTATATTGCCACATACCCCAGTCCTCCCACATACAATAAATATTGGACTCACCGTGATGGTATCCTGATTCTCCCGCAGGACCTTCGTCAGCCTCATTATGTCCTCCTCTCTCGCTTTCATCTCTTCCTGTAAACGTTCAATTTCTGTATCTCTCTGGTGCTTGTGTTCAGCTAACTCCTCCCCTTCTTTCTGCAGAGAATGGCGACAATGTCAGTGCAAGGAAAATCAACATTCACACTCACCAACAGCCAGGGGCGGACTGACCATTTGGGCACTGCCCGAGGGCTCCATGCCACTAGGGGGCCCCCCCATCAGGGTTGCCAGCCTTAGTAAAACCAGGGACAGTATGTAAAAAATCTTTTTTTTTTTTTAAATCTCAAGATTATAGCTGCCCCGCCTCTCCAGTACCTTTTCAGTGTGCGTGTATGTATGTATGTATGTATGTATGTATGTATGTATATATAGCCAGATTCAGAGGGACTTACGACGGCGTATCGGTAGATACGCCGTCGTAAGTCCGAATGAGCGCCGTCGTATCTTTGCGGCCATTCTTTTAATGAGTTACGCCTCACTGTTGCCAACATACGACCGACGTAAGTCTCCTACGCCGTTGTATCTTGGCTGCATATTTATGCTGGCCGCTAGGGGCGTTTACGTTGATTTACGCGTCGAATATGTAAATGAGCAAGATACGCCGATTCACGAACGTTCGTACGCCCGTCGCAGTAAGCTACGCCGTTTACATAAGACATACGCCGGCGTAAAGATAAAACACCTCTCTAGGTGGCGCAGCCCATGCAAAGTATGGATGTCGGAACTGCCGTCAGATTTTACGTCGTTTACGTAAGTCGTACGTGAATGGGGCTGTGTGTAAGTTAGGTTCACGTCGTACGCATTGAGCCGTCGTATTGTAGGGAGTATTTGCGACGTGATTCTGAGCGCGCGCATGCGCCGTACCAACGGCCATTCATTTACATGGGGTCACGGTTACTTTACATGTAACACGCCCACTACCTGCCTAATTTAAAATTAGGCGGGCTTACGCCGGCCCATTTTCGCTACGCCGACGTAACTTAGGGAGCAAGTGCTTTGTGAATACTGGCCTTGCCTCACTATGTTACGTTGGCGTAGTGCAAATGGGATGCGCTACGCCGGGCAAAAGATGCGCCCAGGTACGTGAATCTAGCCCATAGTGCGTATACTGTATGTGTATTCTGTGTGTATGTATATATATATATATATATATATATATATATATATATATATATATATATATATATATATATATATATATATATATATATATATATATATATATATATATATATACACATATACATACATACATACACACACACACACACACGTGTATATATACACACACACACACATACACACATATATAGTGCGCGTGTGTCTACTGTATGTGTGTATACTGTGTGGCCCCATAATCTCCTATTGCCTGGGCCCCATAATCTCCTATTGCCCGGGGGGCCCCATGAGTTGTCAGTCTGCCCCTGCCAACAGCATAATATCTGCATAAGTACCTAAATGTGTCTTGGTTCCACCCTCCTGTTCTCCCCTGCACAACAGCAGACCGATAGAGGATGGGGCCTTACTAGGAGCCAATCAGGCTTTGCTGCACAGGTAAAAGGAACGCCGATGTACTTTCATTATTGTCCAATCAGCAGGCTGGGGGCAGAGAGGTGACTGAACTGCACTTTGGTTTGGTGGCACAGAGGTGGCAGATGTGGCACTGCTCAATAGAAAAAACTCACTGTTTGGGTCACAAATCACTCTCTTCTCCTCTCACGCTGGATCGGTGTGAGAGGAGAGTGATGAACTTGCAATGACCCTGCTGTCTGTTTGTTTACATTTGTGATCGCTCCGTCAATGGACGGAGCGTTCACGTGGTAATCGACCGCTGTCATTTGCCGTTTACCGAGATCCGTGTTGCTACGGGTCCAATGGACCTGGCGCGCACGGATGTTCCCGTGTGCGCGCGTCAGGGCGCGCGTGGGAACGATTCTCTGGGAGGACGTTAATTAACGGCCTCCCAGAGTTAAGCAACTGCCCTGTAGACGTACTTTTGCTATAGGGCGGTTGTAAAGTGGTTAAAATGAATGGTCTGGAAAAGGTTCTCTTTGAGCGTTATGCCTCAATCTTCCTCCAGTCAATGCATTAGAGGCACAAGCTTTACAAAATAATCACAAATGGAGTCACATGGGGGGAGATTTACTAAAACTGGAGCACTCAGAATCTGGTGCAGCTGTGCATGGTAGCCAATCAGCTTCTAACTTCAGAATGTTCAATGAAGCTTTGACAATAAAACCTGGAAGCGGATTGGTTTCTATGCAGAGCTGCACCAGATTTTGCACCCTCTAGTTTTAGTAAATCTCGCCCATGGTGTCATCATGACGTCACTGAAGGTCACCTTTATCTGCTCTTCCCTCACTCTCAGCTTCTCCACAAAATCTGTGATGAGGTCCACGTTCTGATCACAGGCCACCGGCAGTGTCAACAGCAAGGTCAGACAGTCCTGAAGGCAAAAATGTACTTAATATTGTTTGTTTAGACATTTCCCAAAGCCCTCTAGCCACCAACCACTCATACCTACCTCCAAGAGTTCTTCTTTAAACTTCAGAGTTCTGACGAGTTCCCGCACCAAATCCTGATGTTCCGATAAGTAGTCCTAAAAAGGGCAAAAAAAAAAAAAGATATGGTTTTAGAACTGTAAAAAAATATGAATTACCTAGTGCCTTGTCAGGAAATATATCTGTGAACATCCCTGCCTCCTTGGCTGTGAATGTTCACAGATTCTCCCCGCAGGGATGTAGTCCCAAGGGAGGGGGCCAGCACGCTGACTATCCCCCAGCCAGAACGGCTCGGATGATGGGGGCAAGCTTACTGAGGAAAACAGGAAGTGAGAAATTCAAAGGGAAATCAAAGGAAAAGGTAAGGGAACCAACAATGCACTAGCTTAACCACTTGATCACCGGGCCTATTTTGGCACTTCTCTCCTTAATGTAAAAATCACAATTTTTTTGCTAGAAAATTAATCAGAACCCCCAAACATTATATATATTTTTTTAGCAGACACCCTAGGGAATAAAATGGCGGTCATTGCAACTTTTTTTTCTCGCACGATATTTGCGCAATCATTTTTCAAACGTCTTTTTTTTTTTTTTTAGGGAAATAAACAGTTTCATTAATTAAAAAAAACAACAAAACAGTAAAGTTAGCCCAATTTTTTTGTATAATGTGAAAGACGATGTTACGCCGAGTAAATAGAAACCCAACATGTCATGCTTTAAAATTGCGCACACTCACGGAATGGCGCCAAACTTCGGTACTTAAAAATCTCCATAGGCGACGCTTTAATTTGTTTTACAGGTTACTATTTTCGAGTTACAGAGGAGGTCTAGTGCTAGAATTGTTGCACACGCTCTAACGCACACGATGATACCTCACATGTGGGGTTTGAACGGTGTTTATATATGTGGGCGGGACTTACATGCGTGTTCGCTTCTGTGCGCGAACTACTGGGACAGGGGCGTTTAAAAAAATATATATTTTTTTTTTATTTTACTTCATTTTTTTTTTTTTTACACTTTTTTTTACATTTTTTTTTTTTTTTTTATCACTTTTATTCCTATTACAAGGAGTGTAAACATCCCTTGTAATAGGAATCACTGCGACAGGTCCTCTTTATGGAGAGATGCGGGGTCAATAAGACCCCACATCTCTCCTACAGGCTTACACGCATGAAATCGGTGAAAACAAATTCACCGATCACATGCCGACAGCCGCGATTGCGGCTCTGTTTACTTCCGGGTACCGGGCGTGACGTCATAACATCGCGCCGGGGCCTCCGACGGTCATAGAGATGACTGGTGACCATCTGGTCAATATTCCAGTTCTTCTTGTTCCATTATCCATAATATAAAATAAACATCCAGCAGGGCCGGAGCTTTTCATAAAAGGATCAGCAGATGCAGAAACCCAGGAACTCAGCACAGAGATCATTGCAAACACTGGCCCGGATTCAAAGAGATTTGCGCATTATTTACGGAGGCGCAGGGCAACGATTTTGCCCTGTGCCCCCGCAAATTTGCTCTGCTGCCCTTGATTCACGGAGCAGAAGCTCCGTGAATTGTGCGGGCGCGCCGGCAAAATTGCCCGGCGCTAGAGCACGCAATTTAAAATGATCCCGTAGGGGGCGGGAATCATTTAAATTAGGCGTGCTCCCGCGCCGAGCGTAGAGCACATGCTCCGTCGGGAAACTTTCCCGACGTGCATTGCGGCAAATGACGTCGCAAGGACGTCATTTGCTTCCAAGTGAACGTGAATGGCGTCCAGCGCCATTCACGAATCACTTACGCAAACGACGTGAAATTCAAATTTCGCGACGCGGGAACAACGGGTATACTTTAGCATTGGCTGCCCCTACTATTAGAAGGGGTAGCCTTACGCTAAACACGCCGTACGGAAACAACGTAACTTGCGCACACAGGGCTACACAGGCGCAATTGCTTCTTGAATCTGGGCCACTGTTCAGTTTTGGAAAGGCCGATACTTTAAATCACAGCCAAGACTGACCATGTCGGCTCAGATAGCCCCAGACAGGTCCCGTTATCTTCCAACTGCTACTATGTCAAAGTTTTATGGAACATTTTTTAAGCAGTTTGACATCCATTAGTGAGAGATTACTCACCTAGGCACACCAACCTGTAAAACGAATGACTGGCGACACTAAACATTCATTTTAAAGAGCAAGTGTTACGATTAGTAAAAAAACATCCTGAAAAATTAGATTGTAGGTGTTCCGCCTGTTATTATTTATTTTAGAGGTATCATCACATAAACTCAAGTTACATCAGTGCTCAGTGGCGGCTGGTGCTCAACATTTTGGGGGGGGGGCGCAAACGAAAAAAATAAATTGCAGCTTCACTGTGCCCATCAAATGCAGCCACTGTGCCATTAATTATCACCACTGTGCCATGCCATCAAATGCAGTCACTGTGCGATGCCATCAAACACAGCCACTGTGCCATGCCATCAAATGCAGCCACTGTGCCCATCAATTGTCACCACTGTGCCATTCCATCAAACGCAGCCACTGTGCCCATCAATTGTCACCACTGTGCCATGCCATCAAATGCAGCCACTGTGCTATGCCATCAAACACAGCCACTGTGCCATCAATTGTCACCACTGTGCCATGCCATCAAATGCAGTCACTGTGCCATGCCATCAAACGCAGCCACTGTGCCATGCCATCAAATGCAGCCACTGTGCCCATCAATTGTCACCACTGTGCGATTCCATCAAACGCAGCCACTGTGCCCATCAATTGTCACCACTGTGCCATGCCATCAAATGCAGCCACTGTGCCCATCAATTGTCACCACTGTGCCATTCCATCAAACGCAGCCACTGTGCCCATCAATTGTCACCACTGTGCCATGCCATCAAATGCAGCCACTGTGCTATGCCATCAAACACAGCCACTGTGCCATCAATTCGCACCACTGTGCCATGCCATCAAACGCAGTCACTGTGCCATGCCATCAAAAGCAGCCACTGTGCCATGCCATCAAAAGCAGCCACTGTACCATGCCATTGAACGCAGCCACTGTGCCCATCAATTGTCACCACTGTGCCAGGCCATCAAACGCAGCCACTGTGCCCATCAATTGTCGCCACTGTGCCCATTGACGCCACTGTGCCCATTGTCTGCAGAGGCGCATTGCCAGCGGTATTACCGCGGTGTCCCATTGTGTTTAATGGGAAGGAGCGGTGAAGGAGTGGTATACATACCGCTCCTCTCACCGCTCCAAAGATGCCGCTTGCAGGAGATTTTTTTTTCTCCCGCCAGCTCATCGCCTCAGTGTGAAAGCCCTCAGGCTTTCACACTGAGGATGCTGGGGCAGGATTATTTCAGGCGTTGTTTATGCGATATTTTTAGCGCTAAAACGCCTGAAATATGCCTCAGTGTGAAAGGGGCCTAAGGGTTTCCCTTCGTCATCCAGCTTCTGACGTCCTGCTAAAGTTTCATGGACATCCATAGGCTCTGTGCTTTTGGGCGATGGTGGTTATTCCAGGAATAATATTTAATTTTTTTTTTTTTAAATTTGGCCCAACCTTAAAGCGATAATAAAGTAAAATAAAGTTCTTTGGCCTGGTGCCAGTTCCTTGTGTACATCCTCTGCATGGGACTGGTCAGGAACACAAACCAACCCGGCTGCACTGGAAAGTCCCAGTAGCACTTTCGTAAAAAAAATAAAAATAATAATAATAATAATAATAATAATAATAATAATAATAATTATATCACACAAGAGAGGGCACACCAGCTTAGTGCATTAACACTCGCCCGTCTCCACCCATCGGCATGTTCCTGCTTAGCACGGCAGCAAAACTGATTGGCTCCCTGTGCTGATTCTCACTCTTCCTGTCTGGGCTCTGCTGTACACGGACTTTCATAGACTGATAGCTCAATTCTACAGTTTAAAGGGGTTGTAAAGGTTTGTTTTTTTATTTTCTAAATAGGTTCCTTTAAGCTAGTGCATTGTTGGTTCACTTACCTTTTCCTTCCATTTCCCTTCTAAATGTTTTTTTTCTTTGTCTGAATTTCTCACTTCCTGTTCCTCCATCATCTTGCCAATCTGAGCCAATCTGGCTGGGGGTTAGTCAGCATGTTCACAGCGTCTCCCGCAGGGATGTAGTCCCAAGGGAGGGGGAGAGCACACTGACTAACCCCCAGCCAGAACAGCTCGGATGATGGGGGCAAGCTTACTGAGGAGGAGGAGGAACAGGAAGTGAGAAATTCAGACAAAGAAAAAAAAAACATTTAGAAGGGAAATAGAAGGAAAAGGTAAGTGAACCAACAATGCACTAGCTTAACCACTTAACCCCCTGACCATATTGCTGCCCAAAGACCAGAGCACTTTTTGCGATTTGGCACTGCGTCGCTTTAACAGACAATTGCGCGGTCGTGCGACGTGGCTCCCAAACAAAATTGGCGTCCTTTTTTTCCCACAAATAGAGCTTTCTTTTGGTGGTATTTGATCACCTCTGCGGTTTTTATTTTTTGCGCTATAAACAAAAATAGAGCAACAATTTTGAAAAAAAATAATATTTTTTACTTTTTGCTGTAATAAATATAAATATATAAAACTATATCAAAAAACATTTTTTTTTCCCTCAGGTTTAGGACGATACGTATTCTTCTACCTATTTTTCGTTAAAAAAAAAAAAAAAATCGCAATAAGCGTTTGATTGGTTTGCGCAAAAGTTATAGCGTTTACAAAATAGGGGGTATTTTTATGGCATTTTTTATTAATATTTTTTTTTTTACTAGTAATGGCGGCGATCAGCGATTTTTTTTCCGGTACTGCGACATTATGGCGGACACTTCGGACACTTTTGACACATTTTTGGGACCATTGGCATTTTTATAGCGATCAGTGCTATAAAAATGCATTGGATTACTATAAAAATGTCACTGGCAGTAAAGGGGTTAACACTAGGGGGCAGGGAAGGGGTTAAGTATGTTCCCTGGGTGTGTTCTAACTGTGGGGGGGGGTGGCCTCACTAGGGGAAACACTGATCCTCGGTTCATACATTGTATGAACAGAGGATCAGCATTTCCCTCCCTGACAGGACCGGGAGCTGTGTGTTTACACACACAGCTCCCGGTCCCCGCTCTATAAGGAGCAATCGCGGGTGCCCGACGGCGATCGCGCCCGCCGGGCACGGGACTCGGGGGCACGCGCCCCTAGTATCCTGCGAGAGAGCCGACGTAGAGCTACGGGCTCTCGCGCAGGGGAGCCAACCTGCTGCCGTAAAACAACGGCGGCAGGTCGGCAAGTAGTTAAAGGAACCAATTTAGAAAATTAAAAAACGAACATTTACAACCCCTTTTATTCCAGATCCCACCACGTGGTAATCACATATTTATCGCGTACCATGTATGTGATTCAGCACTAAAATATAGCAGCACTGTCCTCCGATTCGGTTACTTCGTGCTCCGTTCACAAAAACGCTGTACGAACTTTACATGTTATTGCTTTGTTCAATAAAGCAGTGCAGAGCCCCAGGCTGTACAAGTCAAATGTTAATATTCATTGGCATGTGATGCATAAACACATCTGTGTCCCAAGAGGAACACCCATCCACTTATATAAAACTCATCTTTCAGGTATGTCCACATTTCATTACACCTGCAAGGTTCATGAGTCACGGTGTACGACACCATTGTGGGACTAGATCAGTGAGGGAAGGCAACCAACTTGTTAATGATACAGACAGTAAATATGTATAATGATAAAATGTGCAGAAAACTAGAAAGCAATTAAGCAAAATGAATTTAATTGTAGCATTCAGGGTGTGCACATCATCTCCTTACACAGATACAGAAAGAAAAAACATTATTAACATTAGTAGACTCTTTGCAGTAACTTGGCATTACCTGGTGACTGGAAAGTGTTCCGCCATTTTGAGCAGCCTTTAGCTGAGTCTGAAGCCAACTCAAGGTGTCCCGGATACGATGGAAACCGGAGACTTGTGTTCGGCACGCCTGAAAGAGAAAGTCAGGGTCAGTCCACCCAAAGCCAATATTTCCTATACAGTACATTGGTTATCTGGATATGCAGTTCAGTTTTGGGCCCCAGTTCGCAAAAAGGATATCAGGGAACTGGAGAAAGTGCAGAGAAGGGCAACCAAACTGATGAGAGGAATGGAGGAGCTCAGCTATGAGGAAAGATTAGAGGAACTGAATTTAAAGCGGAGTTCCGGCCACAAATTCACTTTTTATATATAAATACCCCTGTAATACACAAGCTTAATGTATTCTAGTAAAGTTAGTCTGTAAACTAAGGTCCGTTTTGTTAGGTTGTTACAGCATTTAGACACTTTATAAAATAGAAATTGACTGGGGCCATCTTAAGTGTGGGCATCATGAAGCCAGACTGTATGACTTCCTGGATTTCAGCCTTGCAGATCTTGCACATGCTCAGTGCTGCACAAGCAATGTAATAGTTTTCAGATCAGGTTTCAGCACCTGTGCTGTCCAAGTCACATGATTCTTCGAGACTGGGGAGTGCACAGACTCCTGGAAAGTTACACCCACTACATTCCCAGGAGTCTGTGCGGTGTAGGTTAGGAAGCTTAAGCACCTAGGTGCAGGAAGTGGGAAGATTAACTATTCTGCCTAGCAACAACACTTTGAAGGCATCTAAAAAAAAAAAAAAAAATTCTTAAAGGACTAATGACATTTTTTTAAAACTACTGATGTAATGTTATATTTATGGGTGGAACTCCACTTTAAGAAGGAGAATAAGGGGGGATATGATCAACATGTACAAATATATAAGGGGTCCATATAATGAACTTGGTGTTGAGTTATTCACTTTACGGTCAACACAAAGGAAAAGGATGCACTATGGGCCAGATCCACAAAGAACTTACGGCGGCGTATCTATTTATACGCCGTGTAAGTTCTGCGATGCACCGTCGTGTCTTTGTTTTGTATCCACAAAACAAGATACGACTGAATGTGGGCTAGATCCGACTGGCGTACGTCTTAGTACGCCGTCGGATCTAAGGTGCATATTGACGCTGGCCGCTAGGTGGCGCTTCCATTGATTTCCGCGTAGAGTATGCAAATTAGCTAGATAAGCCGATTCTTAAACGTACGTCCGCCCGGCGCATTTTTTTACATAAGGCTTTTTTCGGCGTAACGTTACCCCTGCCTCTATGAGGTGTACGCAATGTTAGGTATGGACGTCGGGACAGCGTCAAATTTTCCGTCGTTTGCGGAAATCGTTCGCGAATAGGGCTTTGCGTAAGTTACGTTCACGTCGAAAGCATTGACTATTTGCGACGTGATTTCGCGCATGCGCACTGGGATACGTCCACGGACGGCGCATGCGCCGTTCATAAAAATCGTCAATGATGTGGGGTCAAACCAGATTACCATACAACACGCCCACTCCAAGCCTACTTTGAATTACGCGGGCTTAAGCCGGCAAGATTTACGTTACGCCGGCCCGCATATGGGAGCAAATTCTTTGAGGATACCCTAGGAGCCACTCTGATTTACGGCGGCGTAGCGCATATTACTTTTGCCCCCAGCCACATCCCCTCGGTGAGGGAAGTTAAGCGTTGGGGCTTCAGTGCCCGGTTCCCTACTGTGCATGTGCGAGTCGTGCCGTTCATTTTCACTGGTCTCCGCTGTGTTCGGGGAACTGTGCGTTTCCCAGAACACAGCTGGGGGCGGGATTCTGCGGGTATCTCTCCCCGGAAGTGGATGCATACCTGCATTATACAGGTATCTGCACCCCCCCCCCCCCTAAAAAGTGCCAATTGTGGCACCGGAGGGGGAGGGGCAGGAATCCAACGAACGGAAGTTCCACTTTAGGGTGGAACTTCGCTTTAACCATTTCGCACCAAGGCCAATTCTGACACTTCGCTCCTACATGTAAAAATCATTAAAAAAAAATTGATAGAAAAATTACATAGAACCTCCAAACACTATGGCCCGGATTCACAGAGAACGAGCGCACATTACGCCGCCATAGCGCAAACCAATGTACGCCACGCCGACGCAGAGAGGCAAGCATGGAATTCAGGAAGCCAGTGCTCCAAACGCTGCGTCGGCGTGGCGTAGGTTTCGAAGGCGCAGGCCGGCGTAGGTGGAAGTGGGCTTGCCCCATGTAAATGAGGCGTGACCCCATGCAAATGATGGTTTGAGAGCCAGACAAGTACGTTAAACGAACTGCGCATGCGCCGTGTCATGGACGCATCCCCGTGCGCATGCTCATAATCACGTCGGAACAACTACCTAAGATACGCCGGATCACTGCCTACGCCATGAAAGTAATCTACGCCCATCCAGACACACGTCCAACGTAAACTACTCCGGCTTGTGTTCCCTGATGCAGACCTTTACATGTCTGCTGCTGAGTTACACCTCCTTTATGGGGCTTAACTTTACGCCGGACATAGAACTTACGCGCACCTCTCGTAGCCTGCGTCAGTCGCGCGCAGGTTCGTGAATCGCCGTATTTTCTTCATTTGCATATTTGAATGGCTAATCAATGGCAGTACCAGCATGCGTCCGGCGTAAATGTGCGCCCACCCTACACCGGTGTAGCCAAGTTACGTCGGTGGGGATTAAGCCTGTTTTTAGGCGTATCTTACTTTTTGGGTCCGGCGCACAGATACAACGGCGCATATTTGCACTTACGCGGCGTATCTTGAGATACGTCGGCGAAATGTGCTTTGTGAATCCGGGCTAATATATGTTTTTTTTTAGCAGAGACCCTAGGAGAATACAATGGCGGTCATTGCAGCTTTTTATCTCGCTCGGTATTTGCGCACCAATTTTTCAAACATGTTCTTTTTTTGGGGGAAAAAAAAAAGTTTCACGATTAAAAAAAAACATTTCTTTGCATAATGTGAAAGATGAAGTTACGCCAAGTAAATAGATACCCAACATGTCACGCTTCAAAATTGCACACACTCATGGAATGGCGCCAAACTTCGGTACTTAACCACTTAACCCCCGGACCATATTGCTGGTCAAAGACCAGAGTACTTTTTGCGATTCGGCACTGCGTCGCTTTAACTGACAATTGCACGGTCGTGCGACGTGGCTCCCAAACAAAATTGGCGTCCTTTTTTTCCCACAAATAGAGCTTTCTTTTGGTGGTATTTGATCACCTCTGCGGTTTTTAGTTTTTGCGCTATAAAACAAAAATAGAGCAACAATTTTGAAAAAAATAAAAATCAATATTTCTAACTTTTTGCTATATTTTGCTATATTTATATCCCCCAAAAAATATATTAAAAAAATTTTTTGCCCTCAGTTTAGGCCGTTACATATTCTTCTACATATTTTTGATAAAATAAATTAAAAATCGCAATAAACGTTTACCGATTGGTTTGTGCTATAAACAAAAATAGAGCGACAATTTCGAAAAAAAAATAATATTTTTTTGCTGTAATAAATATCCCCCAAAAATATATAAAAAAACTATTTTTTTCTCAGTTTAGGCCGATACGTATTCTTCTACATATTTTTCGTAAAAAAAAAAAAAAAATCGCAATAAGCGTTTATTGATTGGTTTGCGCAAAAGTTATAGTGTTTACAAAATAGGGGGTATTTTTATGGCATTTTTATTAATATTTTTTTTTTTTACTAGTAATGGTGGCGATCAGCGATTTTTTTTAATACTGCGACATTATGGCGGACACTTCTGACACATTTTTGGGACCTTTGGCATTTCTATAGCGATCAGTGCTATAAAAATGCATTGGATTACTATAAATGCCACTGGCAGGGAAGGGGTTAACACTAGGGGGCAGGGAAGGGGTCAAGTATGTCCCTGGGTGTGTTCTAACTGTGGGGGGGGGTGGCCTCACTAGGGGAATGAACAGAAGATCAGCATTCCCCCCCCCCCCTGACAGGAAAGGGGGTTGCCATCCGGGCCCCTTACAGGTGTACGTGTATGCCCTGCATGATGTATCCAAATAACAGAAAGTCCAATGGCACCGGTTCCAGGGACAAAGCCCATCCATCAAGCACACGGCTATGCGCTGCGTTTTATTATTTGCTAAAGCCATTCTTAAGGATTAAGCAAATCCCAGAAGTGTAGTTTAACACATGCCATAATCTTCTCATGGCACAGAGACGCTCCTCAGAGTACAGGGAAGTGCATTAAACAAGCTGCCTCCATCCGCTCAGATAATATCTCGGGGTGTTACAGAGCCCTTGGGCATCGAAACGCAAACCATAAATACATGGTTTACGCAGAAAATGTTAACTCTACTACAAATGACTAGTAATGTAGACAGATACCCTAAACTGTGTCAACGATACTCCATTACCGTATATACTCGAGTATAAGCCGAGTTTTATCAGCACATTTTTGTGTGCTGAAAATGCCCCCCTCGGCTTATACTCGAGTCACCTTTTTGCTTGGCACACATGTAGCCCCACTCTTTCTCTACAAGTGTGCAAAGTTTGTTGTCCAGGGGACCTAAGGCCGGGGAGCACAGATTTTTCAAAGCCGGGCACCCCTTCCATAGACTCTCATGTTAAACGGTAATTTTTCCTGTGAATTTGGGGACCCAGTACTGGCTGGTCGTAGGCACCCTGGACCCGGAACTTGGCACACATGTAGCCCCATTACTCCTCTACAAGTGTGCAAAGTTTGGTGAACCTACGGCTGAGGAGCACCGATTTTTCAAAGCCGGGCACACCTTCCATAGACTCCCATGTTAACCACTTCCATACTGGGCACTTACGCACCTTCCTGCCCAAGCCAATTTTCAGCTTTCAGCACTGTCGCACTTTGAATGACAATTGCGCGGTCGTGCTACACTGTACACAAACAATTTTTTTATCATTTTGTTCCCACAAATAGAGCTTTCTTTTGGTGGTATTTGATCATCTCTGCGGTTTTTATTTTTTGCGCTATAAACAAAAGAAGAGCGACAATTTTAAAGAAAATGCAATATTTTTTACTTTTTTATTTAATAAATATCACAATTTAAAAAAAAAAAAAAAATCCCTCAGTTTAGGCCGATACATATTCTTCTACATATTTTTGGTTAAAAAAATAAATCGCAATAATCATATATTGATTGGTTTGCGCAAAAGTTATAGTGTCTACAAAATAGGTAATAGATTTATGGCATTTTTATTTTATTATTTTTTTTACTAGTATTGGCGGCGATTTGCGATTTTTTTGCTGTCACCGTGACATTGCGGCGAACACATCGGACACTTTTGACACGTTTTTGGGACCATTCACATTTATACAGCGATTAATGCTATAAATATGCATTGATTACTGTGCAAATGTGACTGGCAGGGAAGGGGTTAACCACTAGGGGGGGAGGAACGGGTTAATATGTTCCCTAAGATGTGTTCTAACTGTAGGGGGAGGGGACTCTCAAGGGGAGGAGACCGATGTGTGTTCCTCTGTACTGGGAACACACATTGGTCTCCTCACCGCTGACAGGAGGTGGATCTGTGTGTTTACGCACACAGATCCACACTCCTGCCGTGATTACCGACAATCGCGGGCACCCGCGTCGGGTCACGAGCGTCGCCGCGCGCGCCCTAGATCGCCGGAAACGCAGGACGTCATATGACGTCCACCCGGATCGAGGAGGGGTTCCTGCCGCCGTCATTTTACAATGACGCGGTAGGGATGTGGTTAAACGTCAGTCTAGTCATGGGCACAGTGAGGCATGCAGATGGACACCCTAGGCTTATGCCGCGTACACATGATCATTTTTCAGCATGAAAAAAACTTTGTTTTTAAAAAACGTCATTTAAAATGATCGTGTGTGGGCTGCACATCGTTTTTCATGTTCTGAAAAACGACAATTTTTTTTTTTCGAACATGCTGCATTTATTAACGTCGTTTTAAACAATGTCGTTTTTCGGGTTGTAAAAAATGATCGTGTGTGGGCTAAAACGACGTTAAAAACCCGCGCATGCTCAGAAGCAAGTTATGAGACAGGAGCGCTCATTCTGGTAAAACTACCGTTCATAATAGAGTAAGCACATTCATCACGCTGTAACAGACAAAAAAAGCGCAAATCGTCTTTTACTAACACGGAATCAGCTAAAGCAGCCCCAAGGCGAAAGGAACTTCCCCTTTAGAGTGCCGACGTACGTTACCGCGCTTTGCTAGATAATTTTTAAAAACTATGGTGTGTGGGCAACGTCGTTTTAATAATAAAGTTGGGAAAACTTTGTTTTTTTTAGACATGCTGAAAAATGATCGTGTGTACGTCGCATTTTTTACTCGAGTCAATAAGCTTTCCCAGTTTTTTGTGGTAAAATTAGGTGCCTCGACTTATATTCGGGTCAGCTTATACTTGAGTATATACGGTAAATTTTTTTACAGCAAGGGTCAGAAACCATTTCCACATTGCGCATCAGTTTACAAGCATTAGACAATCAGCGTGACTGTGAAAAATAGCGCACTGTCACCGAATAGTTATACTGCTAATAGCAAGTTAAACTCATTAATTATTACTATATTAACAGCTTCAGTGCGATCCCTGGCCCGTCTTTCACAGCTTAGCTGTGCTCTGCCTGGCTTGTAGGATGTTAAGTAAAGCTGCGCACGTTTCTAAATTATCTGTTGTAATTTGGCTTTGAGACGCACTTAAAGGGACACTAAAGGTTCCCGTTTTTTTTTTTTTTTTTTTTAAATAAATAACAAACATCATACTTACCTCCACTGTGCAGCTCATTTTGCCGATCCTGCTCTTCTGGGGTCCCTCGGTGGCTGTCTTGGCTCCTCCCTGCATAAGCCAACCCCCTTCACGGGGGGGCAGCTATAGCCGTCGACTGTATCACTCGGCCCCGCCCCCGGTGCGCCATTGATTTGATTGACAGCAGTGAGAGCCAATAGCTGCGCTGCCATCAATCAACCAATGAATGAACCGAGAAGCCTGGCGCGTTCACGGTGCGGAACTTTCGAAGGGTCAGGTAAGTAAACAGGGGGCTGCTAATCCTCGGATGTTTTCAAACCTTAAAAGGGGTAGTAAAGGTAATTTTTTTTTTCCCTATATAGCTTCCTTTACCTTAGTGCAGTCCTCCTTCACTTACTTCATCCTTCCATTTTGCTTTTAAATGTCCTTATTTCTTCTGAGGAATCCTCACTTCCTGTTCTTCTGTCTGTAACTCCACACAGTAATGCAAGGCTTTCTCCCTGGTGTGGAGTGTCGTGCTCGCCCCCTTCTTTGAGGGGGCGAGCAGGAGAGTCAGGACGCCCACTAACACACAGCTCCTTTCTCTATCTGCGACGTAGAGAGCACGACACTCCACACCAGGGAAAAAGCCTCACATTACTGTGTGGAGTTACAGACAGAAGAACAGGAAGTGAGGATTTCTCAGAAGAAATAAGGACATTTAAAAGCAAAATGGAAGGATGAGGTAAGTGAAGGAGGACTGCACCAAGGTAAAGGAAGCTATTTAGGAAAAAATAAATAAAAATTGTACCTTTACAACCCCTTTAATGCATAGAATGCATTAAGGTGAAAAAACATGTCTGGAGGCATGCGGTCTTGGTTTGCTGGCTGATCTCCATAACTTTGCCTATAGGGGCCCGGGGGCGTATGCAGAGATCCTGGGGGCCGACGTGGGGGTATGGACTGCTGCTAGGCGACGCCATTTGCGACCGAATCAATGGTCCCCTGCACATCCACTGTGGGGGAACCCCGCATTGCCGTACCATCCCGGACCCTCAGGTGTGGGCCCGATATGGCATCACAACTTTGAACCAGGTTCCCCCCGGGGTGAGTTTATCTCTCTCGGAATTAATGCTCACACACCACCTGCCCCAATGGATGTGGTTTAGATATCTGCAACTTAAAAATGCGGCTAGGGCACAGTTTCCTCAACAGTCCCTCCTCCAAGGTGACCCCATAGAGGAGGTTCTGGCGCCGGGAGACCTTGCGAAACCTCTCTCTACCCTGTACAGTGCACTCCTCCCCCAAGATGGAGAGACTGTGGGATGCTTGGCATAGAGACATACCATCACTGGACAGAGAGGGTTGGGAAGACTGACTTGATTACGGCCCCAAGCTGGTCATTGCATCCAAGGACAAACTCATACAGGTTAAAGGGGTTGTAAAGGAAAACATTTTTTTCATAATAAGCATCCTTTACCTGCAGACATTCCTCTTTTCACTTCCTCATTGTTAGTTTTTTGCTCAGAAGTTTCTCTATTTCTTCTCTGTTCTGTTCACTTCCTGCTTGTCTGATTGTTACTGACCACCGTGATGGGAGGCTTTACTGTGGTGGTCAGTGACGTGCTCGCCCCCTCCTAGGAACTACATCTGTGTGGCAGGACGCTCTCTACGCGTTAGAGACTTCAAGGAGGTGTGAATTACTGGGCGTGCTGCAATGCATACTGGGAAATGTAGTTCTTACATGAACGAGCGCCGCAAACCAGGAAGTGAATGAGAGAACAAAAAATAGAATGCCGGAGGTGATATAGATGAAGGAATTTAATAGGTATTTACTCCTTTTTTAACAGAATCGTTACACTATTCTGTCGGTCTACCTTGCAGACATTAATTTTAGGCAAAACATTTTTTTCCTTTACAACTCCTTTAAGTTGCTCCATAGAATCTACTACACTTCCTGGTTGGCACCGGCCCAATTAGGGCTAGGTGCCACGGACTGAGTGACAGGCAGGACAGCCAGGAAGGGGTTAATCGAGCCTCACTCCCCCCCCCCCCCCTTTCTCTCAAGGGGGATGGAGGCTTACTATAGGGCAGCAAGAACCAATGGAGTAGGAGTAGGGGAGGGGGGAGTACTTGGAGGGGACAGAGGCTACAAAGCAGGGATGCTCCCCCCTCCCCACTTCCTCTTACCGTGCAGCGCCAGCAGAGCAGCTCCAGGCTGATCATGGCTGAGGATTTGATGGCTCTGATCCGGGAGAGGGCGCGGTCCGATGGCAGCTTCCTAGCCCGTGTTGCTGCCGATTTGGGGGTGCCGGGACCGCCCCCCTCGCCGTGCTCCGCTATCGCCGATCAGGTAAGGGGTCGGCTGGCCCCTCGCAGGGCCATCCGTCCGCCCGTTAGGCTTAGTCCTAGTCCCCCCAGGGTTTCACGGCGTCGGGGAGGCTCCACAGCAGCTGTGGCTGTGAGGGGGGGAGGAAGGGGCGGGGCCGCCGCCCGAGCGCGCGTTGGCGCCGTAGCCCCGCCCCCTTCCTCTGTTGAAGCTCCACGAGGCGCTTCTTCACTCCCCTGCCGACCTGCATTAACCCCCTGGGTCTCTCCCTCCCTATTCTCTGAGGCCATGGGCAATACCAATGCCCCGAGTGGATCCAGCTCCTCAGCTAGTGAGGAGGCTGGCCTAGTTAGAGAGCTAAATGATGTAAGAGATGCTGCTGCTGCTTCCATGCCTTCTGGTGATGTGGATATTGTGCCCCCCCCTGGCCAGGCTGCTCACAGCGATCCCCTTGCATCCATAATTGTGGATGCAGGGGAGAATTTAATTAACCCTTCCTCTGCCCCCCAAATCATTCCCACTGATGTCTGCCCCCGCACCGCTAGTCACAGGCGCAACCGCTCCCGCAGACGGGAGATGAGGTCCTACTCCAGATCCTCCTCCCGTAGTTCGGGGAGGTACTACAGATACGGCCGTAGCCGTCGCCATAGGTCCCCCAGGCGCCATAGTAGTTACAGGCGCTCTATGTCCTCCCGCTGGGGGTCGCCATCCTCCTCTGCCAGCCGATCCAGGAGCCCCAGCGGCTCGGAGGGCCGTCATAGATCCAGGCAGGGGTCCTCGAGGCGCTCTAGGCAGCCTTCTCGCGTGGGCATATTGTCCGGCGCGCCCACATCCTCCGTTGCTCCCTTGGCTGTGCCCGTTCCAGTGGCTCCCTCTCCTGTAGCTGCGATGCTTCCGCCTGCTCCGGCGTCCGCCTCCGCGATGTCATCTGTGGTCTCTCCAGAGGTGCCTCCTCCTTCGTCTTCTGCCGTGGTTGGTGAGTTTGATTACGCAGGGGCCTGGGGTGCTGGGGGTGGGTCGCAGGTTTTGGTACCGGCCCTGAAGGCACTGTTGGCGCAGCTGGAGTCCGGTTCCCAGGGGGCGGTCTCGCCTCTTTCGAACAAGCGGGCTCCGTCTCCGCCAAGAGCCAGTGTGCATAAGGAGTCCTTTTTCTGCGGGATTAGCCCGTTGGGCTCGCATGTTAGCGATGACATTAAGCTAAAAATATGGGATAACAAATACGTGGATATCTGGTCCCTGGTGTCGGCGGACCAGCACACTATTGACAAGGAGCGCAAGTTTTTTACGGACAGGTCAGTCGAGCGTAGGCCCCGCGTTGCTAGAACGATCGGTAACTGGCTTCAGGCTTTTGCGGTACTAGGTGGTATAATGGGAGAAAAACACCCTGAACGCTGTTCGGAGCTCTTCATCTATCTGGATTCGGTCTACAACGCGTATAAATCTCATGGCGGCAGCGCTTGGTGGAGATATGATGAGGAGTTCCGACGGCGTTTAGCGTTGCAGCCCGAGGTGGGATGGGGCTGTAAAGCGACGGATGTCTGGCTGCGACTCATGATGGCGCAAAGGCAGACTCCCTTTCTCGGGGGGGCCGCTGCTTCCTCACCAGGTCAACAGAGCGCAGCGGCCGCAAAAAGACCGGGAACTTGCTGGCTCTTCAACGAGGGCCACTGCAAGTTCTTTGGGTTATGCAAGTTTAAGCACGAATGCTCTTCTTGCGGTGGCGCCCATGGGGCAGTCCGCTGCCCCCGCGGCGCAAAACCGGTTCAGAGGGCCGCAGGGCCTGCTGAAGGGAAAGACGCCGGTGAGCGTGGACGAGATGTTGCCCTGGCTAGAGCGTTACCCCAATAGGTCAGCGGCGGAGCAGTTGCGCATAGGTTTCTTGTATGGTTTTCTTATCCCCTTTGTTCCTTCAGCTTCTCCTCAACTGGCTCACAATTTGCAATCGGCTGCACTCTATCCGGATGCCCTACGGGACAAGGTTAGTAAAGAAGTCAATCTGGGTCGCATTGAGGGTCCCTTCTTCATCCCCCCGTTTTCCAATTTGAGGATTTCCCCTTTGGGGGTTGTCCCCAAAAAGGACAGTGGTAAGTTTCGCCTGATTCACCATCTGTCTTATCCGAAGGGCTCATCGGTCAACGACGGTATCTCTAAGGAGGAGGCGTCGGTTTCCTATGTGTCTTTTGACAGGGCAGTAATGTTGGTCCGACGGGCCGGTCGGGGTGCCCTTATGGCTAAGACGGATATCGAATCCGCCTTCAGGTTGTTGCCTGTGCACCCGGATTGCTACCATCTTCTGGGTTGCTGTGTGGATGGCCTGTTTTACTACGATACCTGTTTGCCGATGGGGTGCTCCATATCGTGCCACTATTTTGAAATGTTCAGTTCCTTTTTAGAGTGGGTGGTCCGGTGTGACACTGGCTGTCGATCTATCATTCATTATTTGGATGATTTTCTGATCGTGGCCTCGGGTGGGTCTTTTCACTGTCAACACTTGTTGGATTCTTTTTGTGCCCTGATGAGCAGGTTTGGTGTTCCGCTTTCCGCTGAAAAGACGGAGGGTCCGACTACCAGGCTGTCCTTCCTGGGCATTGAAATTGATTCCCTTGAGATGGTTTTTCGGTTACCGGCGGGCAAGCTCGAGAAACTATTGGGCTTGATTGACGGTTTTTGCGAAGTTCGGAAGGTCACTCTGCGTCAGTTGCAGTCGCTCTTGGGTCTCTTGGTTTTCGCCTGTCGCATTATGCCGATGGGTCGGGTTTTTTCACGGCGGCTATCGCTGGCTACCAAGGGGGCCAAGAGGCCGGAACATCGGATACGACTAACTTCGTGCCTAAAGGCGGACCTTTTAGTCTGGCGTGAATTCTTGCGCCGCTACAACGGTCGCACGTGTTTTTTGTCGGACGAGGTGGGCAGTCAGGAGTTGTCCCTTTTCACCGATGCAGCTGGATCGGTGGGTTACGGGGCAATTCTCGGGAACGATTGGAGCGCGGAAACTTGGCCACAAGAGTGGCAGGATAAGGGGTTATGTCGCAACCTGACTCTCCTTGAGCTTTTTCCCATTGTGGTGGCGGTCGAACTTTGGGGAGACAAGCTCAGGGACAGGAAGATTTGTTTTTGGACTGATAATAGCAGTGTGGTTCATTGCATTAATGGTTTGTCCTCCTCCTCCCTTCCGGTCCTTGCCCTACTCCGTCACCTGGTTCTCAGGTGCCTGGAGTTTAATATATGGTTTAGATCTCGTCACGTTCCTGGTGTCGACAATGTGATCGCTGATTTATTGTCTCGTTTCCGTTTCCAGGAGTTTCGCACGCTGTGCCCGGGGGCGGCTCAGGAGGGCCTGCCCTGCCCGCAGTTCCTTTGGACCCTGGCGTTGTAAATCTATTGCCGCTCATCTCCTCCTCTGTGTCTCCGGCCACCTGGGCCAATCATGGTAAGGCGTGGGAGGCCTGGTTGGGAGTGGCGGGTAGTAGGAACATAGCTTCCAGCGGGAGTGTCCGCTTTCAAGTCACGTTTGACTACCTATTGGGCTTAGAGCATTCCGGCTGTTCCGCTGCGGTGGCGCAACGCCGTCTGGGAGGTGTTGGTTTTCACCTGAAGTTGCATGGCTGGCAGGATTGCACAAAACATTTTGGCATTTTGCAGGCTTTAAAGGGTTGGCGTAAGGTGCATACCAAGAAGGACAGCAGGCGTCCGATTTCTTTTACTTTGTTAGACTCCTTGGTCGGGGTCACGGGGGGGGTTTGCTCTTCTCCATACGAGGGGCTTCTTTTTTCCGTGGCTTTTTGCCTGGCGTTTTTCGGCGCATTAAGGGTAAGTGAGCTGGTGCCGGCCTCTGCCAAGGGGTCGGGGGGTCTTTTCCGGGAGGACGTTTTACTGGCCAACGGGGTGGTTCAAGTCCGGATTAGAAAGTCCAAGACAGATCAGTTTAGCGAGGGTTGCTGGCTGCGCCTGGGGGCGGTGGGAGGTACCCTTTGTCCGGTTGCCATGGTGACAGAGTTCCTGAAGGTGAGTCCAGTTGGGGAAAAATTTCTAGTACATGCTTCTGGGGCCCCCCTTACGCGGTACCAGTTTAGTTCGGTGTTTAAGAGCTGTCTAGCGGCTGCGGGGGTTTCGGCCGCTGATTTTGGCACGCATTCATTTAGAATCGGTGCGGCTACGGAAGCAGCGAGGGCCGGGCTCTCGGTGGGTGAAATTCAGAGGATTGGTCGGTGGAAGTCGGGGTGCTATGCGGGTTATGTTCGCCCTGAATTGTTACTTTAATGTTTTCTCCTTCTTAGGTCCTCGCCCTCCAGTTGTGCACATTGTTGGGCACTCTTACATTCATCGTGCCGCGCAGAGGGCCATTTGCCGGCCGGGTGGTAGATCTCTGGGATTTCCGGTGGAGGTGCATTGGCGAGGTATTGGGGGTCTCCCTTGGTCCCGGATCCTTATGGAGGCTTTTCAGATTGCCGGTGCGTCTCGGACGCCGGTGGTGCTGGTGATTCATGCCGGTGGGAACGACATACGTTCCCTACGGGTTCCGGAAATAATTGTGCTCATGCGCATGGATCTGGAGAGAATGGTTTTCCTTTTTTCAGAACTTTTGATCGTTTGGTCTGAGATCGTCCCTCGGGTCACTTGGCAGGAGGACAGGGATGCTGCTGGCATAGAGAGGGCCCGTAGGACCATAAATTCCCGTATGTCCCGTTATGTCAGGGCCAGGTCTGGGGTAGTTGTCCGACATAGGCAGTTGGAAGGGGACAACAGACGGCTTATGAGCCAAGACGGTGTTCACCTTAATGACATCGGGCTGGATATATTTTTATCTGGCCTGCAGGATGGCATTGAGCAGGCCCTTTATATTCTGGGTGGGGGTCGGAGCTCAGTTTGAGGGGCTGAGCTCCTCCTGTGGCGGTACAGGAGAGTAATTATGGAAAGGAGGGGTGGAAGGCTTTTATGCCCGTCGGCTTAGGCCGGCGGCTGGCTGGTGCTTCCCCCCCTAGTAATCAACCATGTGAAGGTTAATAAAGGTTAACAAGTTACGTTATGTTTAACAAAATAAAGCTGTGGCCGACCCCCACGTCCATTCAAGGTTAAGAAGTTGTCTGTGTCGTCATTTAAGGTACGAGGGAGTGAGACGAACAAAGGGTTACGGGTTGGGGTGTTCAATTAGTCTGGTTGGCACCGGCCCAATTAGGGCTAGGTGCCACGGACTGAGTGACAGGCAGGACAGCCAGGAAGGGGTTAATCGAGCCTCACTCCCCCCCCCCCCCCTTTCTCTCAAGGGGGATGGAGGCTTACTATAGGGCAGCAAGAACCAATGGAGTAGGAGTAGGGGAGGGGGGAGTACTTGGAGGGGACAGAGGCTACAAAGCAGGGATGCTCCCCCCTCCCCACTTCCTCTTACCGTGCAGCGCCAGCAGAGCAGCTCCCCGCCCTCCCGCCCCTTACTGTCTGGAATTGTCTGCAATTTTACTTACGTTTGTTCTTAATAAAAAAAAAAAAAAATAAATAAATAATAATAAATAAATAATAATGATAAAAAAAAAAAAAAAAAAAAAAAATTATGAGATAAGCGGACGGACACGTTGGACTGTTTTGCTGTAATTTCATGTTTACGGGGATATGTCGTTGGCCTTGCAGGCCCTGTGTTATTTATTTGCTTTTATGTGCGAGTGGTTATATTGTCTATTTAAGTCACAGCTGGCGGTACAGGAGAGTAATTATGGAAAGGAGGGGTGGAAGGCTTTTATGCCCGTCGGCTTAGGCCGGCGGCTGGCTGGTGCTTCCCCCCCTAGTAATCAACCATGTGAAGGTTAATAAAGGTTAACAAGTTACGTTATGTTTAACAAAATAAAGCTGTGGCCGACCCCCACGTCCATTCAAGGTTAAGAAGTTGTCTGTGTCGTCATTTAAGGTACGAGGGAGTGAGACGAACAAAGGGTTACGGGTTGGGGTGTTCAATTAGTCCAAAAACTCCATTGCATATTTCCAAACAGAGACCCCATATGCCCTAAATGTAAAACTCAAGTCAATACCTTCCTCCACATGTTTTGGGACTGCCCCGTCATAGCGACCTATTGGTCAGAGGTGTTCAGTGAAATCAATACAAGGCCACAATTGTCCCTCCAGGTTCTACCTGAATTGGCCCTGCTAGGGGTTCACGAGGATGCACAACGCTCACCATTTGAAATGACTGATCTATTATTTATTTTATGCCAAGAAAGAGATTCTCCTACCTTCCCTTATTCTCCCATATCAGTGCTTTGGTTAAGGTTTGGTCCTCCTATCACATTTCTTATTTGGGCAGGATTTGCGCTTTCAAGATGACCATCCTCCCCAAGCTACTGTACTTTTTCAGGGCACTACCAATTAATGTCCCCAAAACCCGCTTAGAAGCCCTACAAAGAGAAATCAACAGATTTATATGGAATGACAGAAAACCCAGATGCAGCTACTCTCTTATGCACAGATCCCAACTCAAAGGTGGTCTCGGCCTACCAAACTTATGGTATTATTTTCTGGCTGCTAAATTAGTACAATTGGCACAATGGTTCACATCGGACACTGATATCCCATGGCTCCGCTTTGAATCTTTCGCTATACAGCCCCTAAATCTTAAAGCGGAGGTTCACCCCTACAATATACTTTTTCCCCTTAGATGGATGCTCGTTTTGTCTAGGGGAATCGGCTAGTTGTTTTAAAATATGATCCGTACTTACGGTTTACGAGATGCATCCTCTACGTCGCTTCCGGGTATGGGCTGCGGGACTGGGCGTTCCTATTTCGATTGACAGTCTTCCGAGATGCTTCCGACGGTCGCATCCATCGCGTCACGATTTTCCAAAAGAAGCCGAACGTCGGTTGCGCAGGCGCAGTATAGAGCCGCACCGACGTTCGGGTACTAGTGACGCGATGGATGCGACCGTCGGAAGCCTCTCGGAAGACTGTCAATCAAGAAGGAACGCCCGCTCCCGAAGACCCATACCCGGAAGCGACGGAGAAGATGCATCTCGAAAACGGTAAGTACGGATCATATTTTAAAACAACTAGCCGATTCCCCTAGACAAAACGAGCAGGAACACACCCAGGCATACTTAACCCCTTCCCCGCCCCCTAGTGTTAACCCCTTCACTGCCAGTGGCATTTTTATAGTAATCCAATGCATTTTTATAGCACTGATCGCTATAAAAATGCCAATGGTCCCAAAAATGTGTCAAAAGTGTCCGAAGTGTCCGTCATAATGTCGCAGTACCGAAAAAAAAAATCACGGATCGCCGCCATTACTAGTAAAAAAAAATATTAATAAAAATGCCATAAAAATACCCCCTATTTTGTAAACGCTATAACTTTTGCGCAAACCAATCAATTAACGCTTATTGCGATTTTTTTTAACGAAAAATATATAGAAGAATACGTATCGGCCTAAACTGAGGGAAAAAAATGTTTTTTTATATATTTTTGGGGGATATTTATTACAGCAAAAAGTAAAAAATATTAATTTTTTTCAAAATTGTCGCTATATTTTTGTTTATAGCGCAAAAAATAAAAACCGCAGAGGTAATCAAATACCACCAAAAGAAAGCTCTATTTGTGGGAAAAAAAGGACGCCAATTTTGTTTGGGAGCCACGTCGCACGACCGCGCAATTGTCTGTTAAAGCGACGCAGTCCCGAATCGCAAAAAGGTCTCTGGTCTTTGGGCAGCAATATGGTCCGGGGGGTAAGTGGTTAATGTACACAAGACATTGCCCCCCCTCATTGTATGCTCCTTTTACCAATATCCACCCCTCATTGATTCCCCTATTTTATATTCCCTGTGTTATTCCTAACCCAATGCATGGTATTGTACTGTATTATTACCTATCTTCCAAATAAAACTTTTTTAAAACAAAAAGAAAGATTCTCCTGAAGTCACCCCCCCCCCCCCCGGTCCCTCTCCTCCTGGGAAGCACAGGTCGAGACGGCCTTGCCCATGTATAGGATTACATACATGAACCGCGGTTGCTCGTGGAAATACGAGAAGGTGTGGGCTCCATGGATCTCCTCCTAATAAGCCTCAGCTTCTGTGGTCACCAGGGAGGTTGAGTGGAGTACGAATATTGGATGGATTTACCCTCTTTACCTATTCTCACGAGTGACGTAATGTTGTTTGATATGTAGCCTGATCCATGGCGTATTCCATATATGAATGTGTCTACTTCGCATGTAGTGTTTTGTACATTGTCAACTGGTATACTGTAATCCAGGGCTCGACAAATCCCGGGCGCCAGGTCGCCATGGCGACTAGAAATGGTGTCCTGGCGACTTGGCTTGGAAGGTGGGCTTTTTTTGTGAGCTGGCGCCATCTGGTGGTGAGCCATTGGTATTACAAGTTATTACCACCAGATGTGTGAGCTGGCGCCATCTGGTGGTGGCCGTTGGTATTACAAGTTAAGCATTACAAGTTAAACAGCAATTCTAATGTAATTTTTCACTATTTTCACAGCCATCTTCTTCCCTCCAATTAGAACCCCCAAACATTATATATATTTTTTATCCTAACACCCTAGAGAATAAAATGGCGATCGTTGCAATACTTTCTGTCACGCCGTATTTGCGCAGCGGTCTTACAAGCACACTTTTTTGGGAAAAAATTACACTTTTTTTAATTAAAAAATAGGACAACAGTAAAGTTATCCCCATTTTTTTTAATATTATGAAAGATGTTACGCCGAGTAAATTCATACCCAACATGTCACGCTTCAAAATTGCGTCCGCTCGTGGAATGCCGACAAACTTTTACCCTTTAAAATCTTCATAGGCAACGTTTAAAAAAAAAAAAAGAGATTTTTAATACAGCTTACCTGTAAAATCTTTTTCTTGGAGTACATCACGGGACACAGAGCGGCATTCATTACTATATGGGTTATATGGAGTACCTTCAGGTGATGGACACTGGCAATCTCAAAAACAGGAAGTGCCCCTCCCTATATAACCCCCTCCCATAGGAGGAGTACCTCAGTTTTGTAGCAAGCAGTATGCCTCCCAAAATGGTCCCCATAAGAGGGGTGGGAGCTCTGTGTCCCGTAATGTACTCCAAGAAAAAGATTTTACAGGTAAGCTGTATTAAAAATCTCTTTTTCTTTATCGTACATCACGGGACACAGAGCGGCATTCATTACTATATGGGATGTCCCAAAGCAATGCTTACAATGAGGGGAGGGAGAACATCTTCCTAAGACAAAAGGATTTAATTTAGAGATATACTCAAATCATAATAAATCCAACTTAGTTGAGAAAAATAAATTTTTAAATTTAACTCAAAAGGGAGCCCCCCGGAATCCGAGGGTCTCAAACTGCAGCCCGCAGCACTGCCTGCCCAAAGGCTGTATCCGTATTCCTTCTTACGTCCAACTGGTAGAATTTTGTAAACGTGTGGACAGAAGACCAGGTTGCCGCCTTGCAAACTTGAGCCATAGAGATCTGGTGGTGTGCTGCCCAGGAGGCGCCCATGGCCCTAGTAGAATGAGCCTTTAATGATAACGGAGGAGGCAACCCTTTCAAGCCGTAGGCCTGAGTGATTAACTGTTTAATCCATCTCGAGATGGTGGATTTTGCAGCTGCCTGCCCCTTCTTGGGCCCATCCGGTAAAATGAACAACACATCTGTTTTCCGGATCTTCTCTGTAGCTTTAAGATAGGCCTTCATGGCCCTGACAATATCCAAGGTATGCAGCAACCCTTCCTTTCTGGAAGTAGGTTTAGGAAAGAAGGATGGTAATACCAAATCCTGGTTTAGATGAAAACTGGATATAACCTTTGGTAGGAAGGAAGGATGAGGGCGGAGAACGACCCTGTCCTTATGCAAAATAAGATATGGTTCCTTACAGGATAAGGCTGCCAGTTCCGATACTCTTCTGGCGGAAACTATGGCGACCAAAAATACTAACTTCCTTGTCAGTAAAACCAAAGGAATTTCAGCCAACGGCTCAAAAGGTTGTTTCTGTAAACTTGACAGAACAAGATTTAGATCCCACGGACAAAGCGGGGATTTAACTGGAGGATTAATACGCAAGACCCCTTGAAGGAAGGTCTTAACTAGCGAGTGGGTGGCCAGCGGCCGCTGAAACCACACTGACAAAGCTGAAATCTGTCCTTTGATTGTGCTTAATGCCAGTCCTTTATCCACTCCTAGCTGGAGAAAACTTAATACTCTATCGATGGTAAACTTGCGAGAAAGCCATCGCTTGGACTCACACCAGCCTACATAGGCCTTCCAGACCCTGTAATAAATCACCCTAGAGACCGGTTTCCTGGCTCTGATTAGGGTAGAGATTACTTTCTGAGACAGACCTCTACCCCTGAGAATCAGGGATTCAGCTTCCAGGCCGTCAAATTTAGATGCCGTAAGGCAGGGTGGAGGATCGGACCTTGCGATAGCAGGTCTGGCCGTAGAGGAAGAGTCCAAGGGTCTCCCACTACCATCTTTAGGATTAGTGAATACCATGCCCTTCTGGGCCATGCTGGAGCTACCAGGATGACTGGTATGTGCTCCACCCTGATCCTGCGCAGCAGGCGGGGTAGTAACTGGAGCGGGGGAAATACATAAAGTAGTCTGAACTGATGCCAAGGGCAAACCAGCGCATCGGTTCCGCAGGCCATCGGATCCCTTGAGCGGGATATGAACCTGTCTAGTTTGTCGAGTCTTGATGCCATGACGTCCACGTCCGGCACTCCCCATCTCTGGCAGAGTGTCTGAAAGACCTGTGGATGTAGAGACCATTCCCCCGGCAACAGAGTCTGGCGACTTAAAAAGTCCGCCTGAAGGTTGTCCACTCCTGGAATGAATATCGCCGATATGCAGGGCACATGAGCTTCTGCCCATAGGAGAATCAAGCTCACCTCTCTCTGAGCGGCTTGACTCTTGGTTCCCCCTTGGTGATTTATGTATGCCACTGCCGTGGCATTGTCCGATTGAATTCTCACCGGGAACCCCTGCAACTTGGACGTCCAAGCCCTGAGGGCTAGTCGAGCAGCTCTGAGCTCCAAGATGTTGATGGGCAACTGCTTCTCTGGCTTTGCCCAAGTGCCTTGGCGAGTGCAACCATCCAAAATTGCTCCCCAGCCTGTTAGGCTAGCGTCTGTGGTTACTATCTTCCAAGCCACTGGGCTGAAAGACTTCCCCTTCAGTAGATTCTGAGGGTCTAACCACCAACATAGACTTTGTCGGACTCTTGATGAGAGCGGCAAAGGGATATTTAAGGCCTGTGGCCTCCTGCTCCAGGCTGACAGGATGGCTGCCTGCAGGATGCGAGTGTGGCTCTGGGCGTACGGTACCGCCTCGAATGTGGCCACCATCTTGCCTAGTAACCGCATACATAGGCGAACAGTTGGTTCCATCTTGCTTAGAACCAGTAGAATTAATTCCTTGATGGCTTTGACTTTTATCAGAGGCAGAAACACCCTCTGTTGTTCTGTGTCTAATCTCATGCCGAGATATTCCAACTGCCTTGTGGGCTGGAATGCTGATTTTTCTCGATTTAGGACCCAGCCGAACCTCTCGAGGTACTGAACTGTGAGGGCCACTGCTTGTTCCAAGCCAGGAGACGAGTGATCTATGACTAGGAGGTCGTCCAGGTATGCTAGGATTGTGACCCCTTGAATCCTTAGATTGGCTAGGATTGGAGCTAGGACCTTCGTGAACACCCGGGGGGCCGTAGCCAACCCGAAGGGAAGCGCCATGAATTGGAAATGACGTAGAGCCACCGAGAAGCGTAGAAATCTTTGATGTGGCTGGTAAACTGGAACATGAAGGTAAGCATCCTTTATGTCTATGGATGCCATAAAATCGTCCTTCTGAAGTGCGGCAACTGCTGACCGCACGGATTCCATCCGAAATGAGCGGACCTTTAGGTATGCATTTACCATTTTTAAGTCCAAAATTGGCCTGACATCGCCGTTGGGCTTTGGGATAATGAATAGGTTGGAGTAGAAACCTAGCCCCTGTTCTTGGACTGGTACCTCTACTATTACCTCCTGAGAGAGTAGATGATTCAATGCCGCTATTAATGCGGCTCCCTTTTTCGGATCGTTTGGTACTCTTGACTCCTGAAAATGAGGAGGAGGAAACTTTAGGAAGTCTAGTTTGTAGCCTGTAGCCACGGAGGACCGTACCCATTTGTCGGGAATGCTGGCCTCCCAAACCTCTGTAAAGAGACGCAGTCTTCCCCCCACCTTCGAGGGTGGGGGCGCCCCTTCATAAGGCCGGCTTGGGGGCTGGCTTTGCTGGTTTGCGAAACCACTGCTTCTTGCCTCGATACTGTTTGGTATTGGAGGGCCCCTGCCCAGGGGAGTACTGTCGTTTAAACGCAGGCCCCCGAAACTTCTTCTTGGTGGGCAAAAGAGTACTTTTTCCGCTTGAAATGGTCTGGATGTATTTGTCCAGGTCTTCTCCGAAGAGTCGTCCTCCATGGAAGGGGAACCCTACCAGGAGCTTCTTGCATGGGGGCTCTGCCTCCCAGCTCTTTAACCATAAGAGTCTTCTCATATGGATAAGGGATAATGATAGGCGTGACGCTTGCTGGATCGAATCCTTAATCGCATCTACCGTAAAGCGTATGGCCCTAGGGACGTCCGAAAATTCTTCTGCCTGCTGGGCAGGAATAAGTTTAAGCATCTGCTTAGCTTGATCCGATAATGCTTGCGCAACCCCAATTGCAGCCACAGCTGGCTGCACTACTGCCCTTGCAGTAGTGAAGGAGGTTTTAAGTAGCGTTTCCAAGCGTTTATCAACCGGATCCTTGAACACCTGTATGTTTTCTACAGGGCATGTTAAAGACTTGTTAACACATGAGATGGCTGCGTCTACAGTCGGGGCTGCCCATCTCTTGGAAAATTTCTCTTCCATAGGATATAAGGCAGAGAATCTCTTTGGTGGTACAAAGATTCTATCTGGCTTGGCCCAATCTTGGAACATAACTTCCTCTAGTAGAGGATGGATCTGAAAAACCGCATTGGTTTGAGGCGCTCTTAGTGAGCCCAAAGCTGAGACCGTTGATACTTGGAGATCTGGTACTGGCAAGTTGAACGTCCTGTGGACCAAGTCTGTTAAAACTTGAACCCACCAGCTCTCCCCTTGGGAGGCTGCGCCAGACTCCTCCGTACCCGGATCCTCGATCCCTGAACCTACTTGGTCCTTGTCCAAGAGGTCTTCCCATTCCTCTGCGGAAGGGACCTCCTCATCTGAGGGTTCACGCTCGGGCGACGGAGATCTATTCCGTTTTCTGCCCCGCATAGCCTTGGCTAGCATTTTTTCCATTCTTTTTTCCATCTCCTTTAGAGAGGTGGACAGTAGCTCGTCCGTGACCACCCTAGGGTTGGACTGACCCGTGCCAGCTCCAGCCCCAGATCCCGATGGTCTCACCAAGGCTCCTTCTGGGGAAAGTAGCGGTAAGACTTTGTCCGAGACCCCGGACCCTCTGGGGGAATCCCCACCTTTTGTACCCTCCGAACCAGATGCCATGGTACAATACCGAGGTACGCCCGCTACTTAATGGTGTTTGGGAAAATAAATAGTTGTTGCCCACAAACCCTTTCTGGGGAAAAAAATGCCTTTCCTTATTAAATCTTGGTTTGTTTCTTTTTTTTTTTTTTTTTTAAACCAAAGAAAGAAAAACCATTCTGTCCCCCTTTAGTAGTATTTGCCAATAAAAACTGCTGAAAAGAAAAAGAAACCCTATCTTTAGGGTGAAAGACAGTCTTTTTGAAGACTGTAATACTCTTCTTTGGCCACTGTGTGTCCTCGGCGCCCCACTCTGCCGCTCTGGTCCTTCCTCTCTCAGTTCCAACACATCACTGAGCTGGGAACTCTTTTGGAAGGGCCGCCCCTTCCTTTTACCTACGGGCCCGCCCTTCCCCTTCAGAAAAACGGCGCGAAATTGCGCCCATATCACGGGGACGCGCGCGCCCGCCGGCGGGGGGGGGGGGGGGGAGGCCCACACGAGGAGGTCAGAGGCTGATCCTGCCGTCCAGGCCAGGATCCACAGAGCGGCATTTATTTTTCTGCAGCAACCGCCTGGACCTCTCTGAGCAGGCTTGCAGGTAAGAGCATTCACTCTCTACATAAGAAACCTCAATAGATTCCCAGGGGCTTCTCTTAAAGAGAATTGTCACTATACACACAGGCCCTTTTCAATGCTACTAGCACCAGTTGCAATACTACCAGGGAGGTCACGATTATGGGGAATATATACATACAGAGTCATCCTATCCTAAGATATGCGACTCACCTTGCCAGATGCAGCGCATAAACCATAGGCATGTCCCGCTGTGACCTTCCCCCAGACAAAACCTGCTGCGAACCAAGTTCCGCAAGTTTCCCCTTCACTTACCTGCTCCATGCCGCAGGACTTTGCACAGCAAGAGGTCCAATCTTCCCCCATCTCCGTGGGGCGTCTAGACCTTCAGGCCCTGGGTTCCTATGAAGGATCCACTGTCCTGGGCCCATATAGCACCCTGGCAACAGAAACATTAGGCCCCCAAAGGTTTCTAAGTTCTGGGCCCAGAGTCCAGCTCTCTGTGACAGAAAGCATTATGGGCTATACCCCAATGGTTTGGGGTCCGGTTGCTGACCACTTTAGCACTGAGGCCTTTGGACAGAACCGGTTAGCCCACCTTAATCCCAAGGATGTGGAGGCAAGCTAAACCATGACCAACACCTAAGACACTGGCGTAAAAACTGAGGTACTCCTCCTATGGGAGGGGGTTATATAGGGAGGGGCACTTCCTGTTTTTGAGATTGCCAGTGTCCATCACCTGAAGGTACTCCATATAACCCATATAGTAATGAATGCCGCTCTGTGTCCCGTGATGTACGATAAAGAAAAATCTACAGGTTGCATGTTTTGAGTTACAGAGGAGGTCTAGGGCTAGAATTATTGCTCTCGCTCTAACGAGCGCGGCGATACCTCACATGTGTGGTTTGAACACCGTTTACATATGCGGGCGCTGCTCACGTATATGTGTTCGCTTCTGCGCGCAAGCTCGTCGGGACGGGGGTGCGTTTTCTGGCTCCTAACTTTTTTAGCTGGCTCCTAGATTCCAAGCAAATTTGTCAAACCCTGCTGTAATCTATCTTTTTTATGACAGCCATTTCCGACCAAAAGCTCACATCGGACTTTTCTTGTTGGAAATTCTGTGTAAACGCGGCATTAGCCATTGCAGACTACATATTTTCTCAGTACAGATGAAGATAATAAAAGGCATTATCTTACCTCAGACCCAATCTCCATAAATGCATCCCAGTCTTCCCCAACTCCTTCCACCACTGGCTCCTCTGGTCCCTTGTGATTATGGATCTGCTGGTCCACATAATCTTCTCTCGCTCGCTGCAGATCTCTGACTGGTATTTTGCTTCGCGTTGGCGTTTTAACTGGACTATATTTAATCTCCTTCAAGCTTTTCAGAACTTCTCCTACCACAGGCTTGGGGGAGTGTAGAGGAGCCGATGGAGATGATGGTAAAGGTGAATGGGCTACCCAAAAGACGTCAGCCTCTTCTTCCCCAACAAAGCGCAAGGAGTCCAAAGAGGTGGCTGACAATGAAGACAGGGACCCCTTGGTGCTGGCGTCATCAAAGCTTCCTAGAGATTTACTCCTGAGGAGACCTGTGCTGCCACTATCTGATCCTCCATGCAGTTTCTTTCTCCTTGGTACAGTGCAGACAGACTCATAGTTGGCATCAGAGACCCTCCATGATGAACAGGAATGGCACTTTTCCCCCTTGACACAACGTGAGCAGCCTGCAGAGTTAGTATCCCACCAGCTCTCATGCGCCCACCGTGAGCGGTCTTGGTCCAGAAGTTCATGATAGGACTTTGAGTGGGTTCCCGAGGACAAGGATCCGAAAGAACCATGGAAGGAACTTGGGTGATCTGGAAAGGGCGAGTTGGGGAATGAACTCTGGTACCCCGGAGAAAGGGAATTATTTCGAGATCTGTTGTAGCCAGTTGATCGGAGATCATTGTAAGAGCCGTGATACCCATACAAATTGCGTTCTTGGTTAGGGCCAAGATATTCAGGAAGAGGGAGGCCCCAGCCCCTAGCATGGATGGTGCGTAGAGTGAATGAAAGCTTCTCCCGCTCGGTTAAAAGTCGAGTTGACCTCTGTTCAAAGAGCTCTTTCATTCGAGACATCACCAAGTCGTACCGGTGGTAGACATTGAGCGTGTGGCAGCATTTTCCGCACAGGAACTCTGCATCTTCAGGCTGGCCCTTGCCTTTACCAGCTTTGGAAGTCGTTCCAGGTGGGCTGCGTTGCACAAGAGTCCCGAGGGCTTGCGTGAATAACGTAGGTAGCGTCCCAGAGCCGCCAAACAGCCACTTTCGCCGAGAACCGCGGAGAGGAGCAGAGCAAAGGCGGCACAGTTCAGACATGGCTGGAATAAAAAATAAATAAAATTACAGATACAGAATGAAAAAATAAAATTTAATCAGAAATAAAAAATTAAAAAGTTATTCTTTAGCTGATTGTGAACATTATGGATTTAAAGGGGTTGTAAAGGTTTGTTTTTTATTTTCTAAACATGTTCCTTTAACCACTTGACCACTGGGCACGTAAACCCCCTTAATAACCAGACCAATTTTCAGCTTTCGGTGCTCTCACAATTTGAATGACAATTACTCAGTCATACAACACTGTACCCAAATGAAATTTTCGTCCTTTTTTTTTTTACACAAATAGAGCTTTCTTTTTGTGGTATTTAATCACTGTTGGGTTTTTTATTTTTTGCGCTATAAGAGAAAAAAACTGAAAATTCTGTAAAAAAAAAATGACTTTTTTGTTTATAAATTATAAAATTTAGCAAATTTAGTATTTTTTCTTCATTCTTTTGCATAAATGTGAAAGATGAAGTTACGCCGAGTAAATAGATACCCAACATGTCACCCTTCAAAATTGCACACGCTCGTGGAATGGCGCCAAACTTTGCTACTTAAAAATCCCCATAGGCGACGTTGCAGGGTATTGTGGGGTATTGCAGGGTATTGTGGGGTATTGCAGAGTAGTGTGGGGTATTGCAGAGTAGTGTGGGGTATTGCAGAGTATTGTGTGGGGGGTATTGCAGAGTATTGTGTGGGGGGTATTGCAGAGTAGTGTGTGGGGGGTATTGCAGAGTAGTGTGTGGGGGGTATTGCAGAGTAGTGTGTGGGGGGTATTGCAGAGTAGTGTGGGGTATTGCACAGTATGGGTATTGTGTATTGCACAGTATGGGTATTGTGTATTGCACAGTATGGGTATTGTGTATTGCACAGTATGGGTATTGTGTATTGCACAGTATGGGTATTGTGTATTGCACAGTATGGGTATGGGATGGCTGAGCAGGGATGGATGGCTGGCTGGTGATGACACATGCAGTCACAGATCCAGCCCACAGCACTCGTGCTGCATCCGCTCTCTCCCTCCCCTCTCCTCTCACACTATAACGTTTGGTACAGAGAGGGGAGGGAGGAACCGGCGTCATCACATGACGCCGGTTTGTTTACTAGTGATCGCTCCTTCATTGGACGGAGCGATCACGTGGTAAACCGCCGCTATCAGCGGCGATTTACCGTGATCCGTGATGCGGGACCCGGCGATCACGGACATTCCCGTGTGCGCGCCCCAGAGGGCGCGCAGGAGCGCGATTCTGGGAGGACGTCCATGGACGTCCTCCCAGAGTTAAGCAACCGCCTTGTAGACGTATATCGTCTATAGGGCGGTTGTTAACTGGTTAATCTAGTGCATTGTTGGTTCACTTACCTTTTCCTTCCATTTCCCTTCTAAATGTTTTTTTCTTTGTCTGAATTTCTCACTTCCTGTTCCTCCTCAGTAAGCTTGCCCCCATCATCCGAGCCGTTCTGGCTGGGGGTTAGTCGGCGTGCTCGCCCTCTCCCTTGGGACTACATCCCTGCTGAACGTTCACAGCGTCTCCCTGCAGGGATGTAGTCCCAAGGGAGGGGCGAGCACGCTGACTAACCCCCAGCCAGAACGGCTCGGATGATGGGGGCAAGCTTACTGAGGAGAAACAGGAAGTGAGAAATTCAGACAAAGAAAAAAAACTTTTAGAAGGGAAATCGAAGGAAAAGGTAAGTGAACCAACAATGCACTAGCTTAAAGGAACCTATTTAGAAAATAAAAAACAAACCTTTACAACCCCTTTAAGAAAACCATTCATGAGAAATATTGGCGGCCGCCATTCCCTTCCCCTCCCATAGTGCTGTTCTCTACCCAGGTTATATACACAGCACAATGTCACTGCTGCTTTTACAATGTAATATCTGGGTTTTGTAAAGGAATGTGGTGCACACAAAGTGGATTTTGTGGCCATTGGGGGAATATATTGAAATAAAAATAATGTTGTGCCCAGAGTTCAGTTTTAAGCATGCAAACTATATTTCTTTAATAAATTGGAGCTAAAAGTAAAGGTTCCTTCCACCGACACCAGTGATGGGGCACTATTCCTCCCACCGACACCAGTGATGGGGCACTATCCCTCCCACCGACACCAGTGATGGGGCACTATCCCTCCCACCGACACCAGTGATGGGGCACTATCCCTCCCACCGACACCAGTGATGGGGCACTATTCCTCCCACCGACACCAGTGATGGGGCACTATCCCTCCCACCGACACCAGTGATGGGGCACTATTCCTCCCACCGACACCAACCATAGGGCACTATTGCTCCCACTAAAACCAATGATGGGGCACTGTTCCTCCCAGCTCATATTTTGACACACGGTTTAGACTTTTTGGGCCAGATCTACATACATCTGCGCCGGGCGCAGCGTATCTAAGATACGCTACGCCGCTGTAACTTACTTTTGTTTTGTTTGAATCCACAACAAATCCGCGCCGTAAGTTACGGCGGCGTAGCGTATCTGTTGCGGCGTAAGGGTGCGGAATTCAAATGGAAGTGATGGGGGCGTGTTTTATGTCAATACGTCGTGACCCGACGTAAACGACATTTTTTTTTAACGCCGCATGCGCCGTCCCTGGGGTTATCCCAGTGCGCATGCTCGAAATTAAACCGGAACCAACCAATGCTTACAACGGTGACGTCATTCTACGCAAATTCCTATTCGCGAACGACTTACGCAAACGACGCAAAAAAAAATCAAAATTGTTCGCGGGAAGGACGGCCATACTTAACATTGAGTACGCCTCAGAACAGCAGCTTTAACTATACGCCGGAAAAAGCCGAACGCAAACGATGGAAAAAAATGCGCCGGGCCGACGTACATTCGTGGATCGCCGTAAATAGCCAATTTGCATACTCGACGCGGATTTCGATGGAAACGCCACCTAGTGGCCGCCGAAAAATTACAGCTAAGATCCGAAGACGTACGCCTGTCGGATCAAGCCGCAATGCCGTTGTATCTTGTTTTGAGGATTCAAAACAAAGATACGACGCGGGAATAATTTCTTTGTGGATCTGCCCCTTTAGCTGTAAGTCCAAGCAGACCCCCCCCCCGGTAGGCAAGGTTCACATTACTTTGTGTTGGGAATGCGCACAAAATCGCACACATTCCCAGCACAGAGAGAAACGCGCTGCTCATTTGACTATGCAGTTCAGTGCGACACAATTTTTTATATAAAAAGCGTTGGGGAGTACTTTCCCCGCAGGTTGCGCAGGCCATTGAAATAACTGGCCTGCCCTACACACTGCAGGCAGATGTGAACTGAGGGTTATGGGTATTGATAATGTTTTTTGCTGTTTAAATATTGATTGAAATGATCCTGAACTACATACAGAAGATGCCCCTGGCATAGCGAGCGTCCACACGGCTTTGTGCATTTTTAATCCGCTGATTTGCGCAGTAAGCGGGGGGATGCAGAAATCTCCTCACATCAGACACACGGTGGGGATTTAATGCTCTTCATGCGCATGGTTCTGGCCTGTGGTACAATTGTAAGAACACACTGACATGTACATAGACATGTGATCATGCAGGAAAACAGGCCGACCTGGGTTATTCTACAAGATCAGGCGCGTTATTCTAGTCGGTGTCCCGCCAACCACACAGGAACAAGTCCCATAGCACATTCCAGCTGCTGCACCACCGACCGTCATGATGCCACTTGAAACCTCAGGTCGCCTCCATGTCCATGCTGAAAAAGGGGTACCACCAGTCCTCCTGTACGGGGCCCACAGGGGGAATCAGATGTGGACAGGACAGGATGATCGGTGATGCAGGGGGTGCAAATACAGAAACAATGTCCTGTGTGGCTCTCTCCCTGCAGCATTTGAAAGCCAGTTTCTCCCACTCTCTCTCCAGCCTGCTTTCAGCTGCTGCAGGGGGAGACACATGCATCGTTTCTGTAATTGCACCCCCACAGCACAGAATCTCCCTGTCCTGTCCAGATCTGATTTCCCCTGATGCCCAGGCCCCCCTGTGTACCCGAGCCCTGTACAGGAGGACCGGTGGCACCCCCTTATCAGCAACCTGGGGACATGGAGGTGACCTGATGTTTCAAGTGGCATCCAGATTGTTGGTGGTGCAGTAGCTGGAATGTGCTACAGGGGGGGGGGGGGGGGGGTGATATTTGGGATGTAGAACAGAGAAAGGGGGTCAGTAAATATGTCATTTGCTAGCCTCTTCCTGTGAATTTGGCTGGCACTGCTGTCAATCAAATCCAATGACGCGGCGCGCCGGGGTGGTGGGGGGGCGAGTGATACAGTCGGCGGCTATGGCCACCACATCACGGGAGCATGCACGCAAGAGCTTTCCACCATGCTTGCATGAAGGTGGAAAGTTCTTGCGGAGGGGGAGCCATGACAGCCGCCGAGGGACTCCAGAAGACGAGGATCGGGGCCACTCTGTGCAAAAAGAGCCGCACAGTGGAAGCAAGTATAACATGTTTGTTATTTTAAAAAATTACAAATTAATAAAAAAAATTTAATAACAAGAGCGCTATGAAAAGATCGTTTAACCACTTAAGGACCGCCTCATGTAAATATACGTCAGCAGAATGGCACGGACAGGCACATTGGCGTACCTGTACGTCCTCTGCCTGACGTGGGTCGGGGGTCCGATCGGGACCCCCCCCCCGCTACATGCGGCGGTCGGGTTTCCTCGGGGAGCGATCCGGGACAACGGCGCGGCTATTCGTTTATAGCCGCCCCGTCGCGATCGCTCCCCGGAGCTGAAGAACGGGGAGAGCCGTATGTAAGCACGGCTTCCCCCTGCTTCACTGTGGCGGCGCATCGATCGAGTGATTCCTTTTATTAGGGAGACTCGATCGATGATGTCATTCCTACAGCCACACCCCCCTACAGTTGTAAACACACACAAAGTGAACCCTAAATGTTACAGCGCCCCCTGTGTTTAACTCCCAAACTGCAACTGTCATTTTCACAATAAAGAATGCAATTTAAATGCATTTTTTGCTGTGAAAATGACAATGGTCCCAAAAATGTGTCAAAATTGTCCGAAGTGTCCGCCATAATGTCGCAGTCACGAAAAAAAAAATCGCTGATCGCCGCCATTAGTAGTAAAAAAAAAAAAAAAAAAAAAAAATGCAATAAAACTATCCCCTATTTTGTAAACGCTATAAATTTTGCGCAAACCAACCGATAAACGATTATTGCGATTTTTTTTACCAAAAATAGGTAGAAGAATACGTTTCGGCCTAAACTGAGGAAAAAAATGTTATATATGTTTTTGGGGGATATTATAGTAAAAAGTAAAAAATATTGCATTTTTTTCTAAATTGTCGCTCTATTTTTGTTTATAGCGCAAAAAATAAAAACCGCAGAGGTGATCAAATACCACCAAAAGAAAGCTCTATTTGTGGGGAAAAAAGGACGCCAATTTTGTTTGGGAGCCACGTCGCACGACCGCGCAATTGTCTGTTAAAGCGACGCAGTCCCGAACTGTAAAAACCCCTTGGGTCATGTAGCAGCATATTGGTCCGGGGCTTAAGTGGTTAATGTGCTTCAAACTTATCATATTTAACTACTCCCCCATCCAGACTGATCAGAATCATTTTAATGACAATGATCAGTTTTGCTCAAACTCAATATTTTTTTTTTTTTTGATCATTTATTCAACCATATTGTCCGATTCTGTAAAGAATCAATCAGATCAATAAGTATATTGCCATTTCAGCCAATTGATCGGTTCTGACGACTGAATGAATGTCCCCGTGTGTGTCAGATAACTGATTGTCATACAGAATACTTTGATTTACAGTAAAACCTTGGTTTGAGAGCGTTTTGCAAGACAAGCTAAATGTTGCCTTGATATACAAGCGATGTCTTGATATAAGAGTAGCGTCATGTCACAACTGAGTATAAAAGAGAAGAGAGGAGCCTCTAAGTCAGAGAACTACAAGTCCCATGAGGCCTTGCAAGGCTGACAGTTACGAGCATGACTCCCACAGGCAGAGGCATGATGGGACTTGTAGTTCTGCAACGGCTGGAGGGCCACCAGTTTGAGACCCCTGCTCCAAGTGTAGCAATATGGTTACATTTAATGAAGGTACAACATTTAGCAACTTATTGCAACACTTATGCCTCATACACACGATCGGAATTTCCGACGTGATAAAATCCGATGGAATTTTCTGTCGGAATTCCGTTCAAGCTGTCTTGCACACTGTCAGACCAAATCCCGACCGTCCAAAACGCGGTGACGTAAAACACTACGACGAGCCGAGAAAAATAATGTTCAATGCTTCCAAGCATGCGTCAAATTGATTCTGAGCATGCATGTTTTTTCCACACAGACGATCGGAATATCCGGTAGTATTTTCTTCCCATCGGAAAAATAAAAAACATGTTCTATTTCTAAACTCCGACGGAAAAAAGTCAGATGGGGCCCACACACGTCCTGTCTGACTTTTTTCATCAGAAATTCCGATCATGTGTACGCGGCATAAGAGGCGTCTCTCTTCTCCTTTATACTCTGTAAAAAAAATGCTTTGATATACAAGTGCTTTGGATTACAAGCATCTGGAATGAATTATGCTCGCAATCCAAGGTTTTACTGACGTTTTTTTTGTTTCAATACATTTTTATACATTGTATTATTTTCAGTATTTGATCATATACTGATAGTAGTAGTATAGATCAGCGCTCTTACAATACAACATAGCATTCTATACATGTTTAGATTGTATTTTCAATCAATATTGTATGTGTTGCATTATTCGATCTTTTAAAAATCGGTCACAAATCGCTTGTTTGCGATCGCTCTTACCCGGATCGATCGGACGTTGATACGTGTATGGCCGCCCCCCCGGTCGTGCAGTTCAATACATTGAGTGTTGGATTGGTCTCTTACCCCCGCCAGGCCTGTCAGTGTGCTGTCAGTGGTTGCACACGTTGGCACTCCAGTGACTCATCAGTGCAGGACATGGGATGAATGTTCTGTACTGGGCCGGCCTGGGATTACCGGCTTCTTACGCATAACATTTTCCAGTAAACTTTGTCCCCCCTCCTCCCTGAGCAGGAAGCATGGTGCCGGGTTACTGTCAGCCTGGGCCCCTCAGCTGACACTCTACAAGGGACCCTGTCATGTCTTGGAGGGGCCCCTGCAACAAAAAAAAAACTTCTCCCAGCTGCTGATCACTTCCCTGTTCACTGACACCACCCACCTTGTGTGTCTGGAGTCCCCAGCCTCCCTCTCCTCTGCACACAGCGCTCATCTCCCAGCTGGGTGACCCCCTCCCCTACAAGCAGCCAACCTCCCAGCCTGGTGACCCCCTCCCCTACAAGCAGCCAACCTCCCAGCCTGGTGACCCCCTCCCCTACAAGCAGCCAACCTCCAGCTGGGTGACCCCCTCCCCTACAAGCAGCCAACCTCCCAGCTGGGTGACCCCCTCCCCTACAAGCAGCCAACCTCCCATCCTGGTGACCCCCTCCCCTACAAGCAGCCAACCTCCCAGCTGGGTGACCCCCTCCAATACAAGCAGCCAACCTCCCAGCTGGGTGACCCCCTCCCCTACAAGCAGCCAACCTCCCAGCTGGGTGACCCCCTCCCCTACAAGCAGCCAACCTCCCATCCTGGTGACCCCCTCCCCTACAAGCAGCCAACCTCCCAGCTGGGTGACCCCCTCCAATACAAGCAGCCAACCTCCCAGCTGGGTGACCCCCTCCCCTACAAGCAGCCAATCTCCAGCTGGGTGACCCCCTCCCCTACAAGCAGCCAATCTCCAGCTTGGTAACCTCCTCCTCCCCTGCCAGCTCACCTCTCTCCTCCAGACTGATCTCAGTGTATAGAAGGAGGAGGGGAGGGGGGTGTGTGCGCTGCACCCATCATACCTGAGCAGGTTAACCCCTTCCTGTACAGTGCATAACACGCTGCAACCTCTCCGCCGGGCTGTCAGGGGCTTAAAGGAAAAATCTAATCTATTTATAGACTGTATGTACACACACACACACAGTAGATTGTAAGCTCCTAAGGGCAAAGCTCTTCTAACCCTCTTGCGTTGCATTGAATTGTATTGCAAATGTAACCGGCTACTTTTATTTTTTAAAGCACAGCACATAAAATGCTGAAAATGTGATAATAAAATGAATGTGATAATAAATGATAAAAGTGATATTAATAATAACAAAAAACAAATGATACAAAACAACAACAACCAATAGTGATGATGATATAATAATAAAAAACAATAATACAAAACAACAACACTATTGTTTCTTCTTCTTATTATTATTATATCATCATCACTATTGTTTCTCTATTATTATCGCATTTATCACCCAATATATAATAATAATAATAATAATAATATCATCACCATTGTTTCTTATTATTATAATAAATATTACGAGAATAACAAATAAAAATACAAAATAATAATACTAATAATATCACTATTGCTGTTATGATTATTATTCTTTGTTATTCTAACAATATTATGAGAAAAATAAAATAATACAAAACAATAACAATAGAAATAATAAAAAGAATTGTGATGATATTATTATTGTTTTTATATTATTATTTGTAATTCTCATAATAATATTATTATTATGAGAATAACAAATAAAAAAAATAATAATACTAAAAATGTTATCACTATTGCTGTTATGATTATTATTTTGTATTATTATTCTTTGTTATTCTAACAATATTATGAGAATAATAAAATAATAATACAAAACAACAACAACAATAGAAATAATAAAAATAATAGTGATATTATTATTGTTTTTATATTATTATTTGTTATTCTCATAATAATATTATTATTATGAGAATAACAAATACAAAAATAATACTAATAATATCACTATTGCTGTTATGATTATTATTTTGTATTATTCTTTGTTATTCTAACAATATTATGAGAATAATAAAATAATAATACAAAACAACAACAACAACAACAATAGAAATAATAAAAATAATAGTGATATTATTATTGTTTTTATATTATTAGTTTTATTTGTTAGTCTCATAATAATATTATTATTATGAGAAAAATGAATACAAATAATAAAAAACAATAACAACAATAATAATAATAATAATAATAATAATAATAATAATAATAATAATAATAAAAACAAACAATAGTAATATTATTGTTTATATTTTTCATTATCGTATTATTATATTATCACTATTATTGTTTTTGTTGATTAATAATAATAATAATAATAATAATAATAATAATAATCATCATCAACAAATACTATTAATAATAAAAAAATTCTTGCTGCTAAGCATTGTGGCCATGGCATATGTACACCACCGGCTGCTGCCTCTTCAGCAAAAGGGGGTAGCGGGTGGGGGCAGTAAAAGGATTTTACCACCCCCCAAACTGGGGTCTTCAGAGGGCAGTATCAAACGGCCATAGATGTCTGCACACAATACTCCCTCTAAGGCTGGGTTCACACTACTACACTACTTTCATCCTACTTTGCTCTGTGTTCAATGTTTCCCTATGAGAGCGTCTTGTAGCGTCCTACACAAGTCGGTCCGACTTTGAAAATGCTCCCTGTACTACTTTTGGTCCTACATTGATCCTACTTCAGGCCCATTGAATATCATTGAAGTCGGACCAAAGTAGTATCCTGTTCATGAAAGTAGGATGGATGTAGGACCAATGTAGGATAAATGTAGGACCAATGTAGCAGAGCAAAGTAGGATGAAAGTAGTGTAGTAGTGTGAACCCAGCCTGAAGGACATTTAGTTTGCTAAAGCACTGTGGGGTTGATTTACTAAAACTGGAGAGTGCAAAATCTAGTGCAGCTGTGCATGGTAGCCAATCAGCTTCTAACCTCAGCTTGTTCAATTAAGTTTTGACAAACACAACTGGACACTGATTGGTTTATATGCAGAGCTGCACCAGATTTTGCACTCTTCAGTTTAACAACTGACTTTCAAACACATCGTTTGTTACATCTCAGTGCTGCTTATCTCATGCAGCTGCTTTTCAGCCACTTCCTGTGTGCATTCATTCTAGGGATGGCTGCATGGCATTTCTAAAGATGGGTTTCCCAATGGTGACAACAGCGGATTGTACCCGTGTGATGTGTTCTGATACAGGGAATTATAGTCTATATCAGAAGCCTGTGTGACAACACATGAGCCCAGTCAGCAGGCAGGGACAGAGTGTGGTCACCCTAGAACAGGAAGTGCTTGGGAAAATAAAAACCTCAAGGCGGGATCACCAAGTGTTATTGTAATGAAAGTCTTGTCAAAGTTTATAGGAGATCTTAGGCTTGCCATACATGCTCCAATCTGACCATATAATCTAGACTGTCGTTATGGATTGTACCAACTGATTTCAGCTGATCTTCAGCCCGTGTGTATGGGGCTTCAACAGGAGCTGCAGGCTTCTTCAGAAAAATGTAAAAGTCAGCAGCTACAAATACTGTAGTCTGTAGCTGCTGATCTTGAAAAGGGAATTTCCTTTGTTATTTTAACTTTAGATAGTAAAACATTTCTTTTCTGCCAGTAAATCCCTTATACAGCCCACTTCCTGTTTCTTGTCTGGTCATAATCTGTAATTAAAACATCTTTGCCATTCTGAAGCTTCCCTCCAACCACTTAGCATATTATTTTATATATACTGCGATTCTGTACTTGCCACATATGCTGCAGAAATCTCCCTCCACTGAGTCTGGCTGCAGCCATTATAACTGTGGGCAGCTGAAGCTGCTTCCTGTTCACTTCCTGGATGTACACAGACACTCAGGAGGTACGCCTTCAGCTCTCATTGGCCATCTTATTACTAACCCCCCCCCCCCCCCCTTCCTGGCAAACTCTCAGAAGAGTGAGAGAGAGCTTTGCATGATGTCATAAGCCTAGGCCAGCGTTTCTCAACTCCAGTCCCCAAGGTGCCCCAACAGGTCATGTTTTCAGGCTTTCCATTATTTTTCACAGGTGATTTGATCAGTTTCACTGCCCTAGTAATTACCACAACCTGAAAACAGGACCTGTTGGGGCGCCTTGGGGACTGGAGTTGAGAAACACTGGCCTAGGCTTATGACCAGACAGGAAACAGGAAGTGGGCTGTATGAGGTATTTACTGGCAGAAAAAAATAAAAAACGCTTTACTATCCAAAGTTAAAACAAGTGCAGAGGATTTAATAGATGAAAAAACGACTTAAAGCAGGAATTCACCCTAAAAAAAATATATATATTTTCTTTATCTACCATACAAACGAGCATACTAGCGTCAGCTACAGTATGCTTTTTTTTTTTCCCCTGTACTTACTTACTTTAATCTGTAACTTTCGTTTCAGACTCCGGCCCGGGAAATGGGCGTTCCTATGAAGAGGGGTACATGATTGACGTCCGGCTATGGCGCGTCATGCCTTCCGAAAAAAGCCGAAATAGGACGCGGACATATACGGCGCCTGCGGAGTCAGCTCCTAGTCTGTGCGCAGGCGCTGTATAGCGCCGTGAAGAGCCGAATCCTACTCCGGCTATTTTCTGAACGTGTGACGCGCCATAGCCGACGGTCAATCATGTTCCACTCTTCATAGGAACGCCCATTCCCCGCGGGAGTCTGAAACGAAAGTTACGGATTAAACATTACTGTACAGCGCAAAAAAAAAAAAAAAAAGGCATACTGTAGCTGATGCTAGTTTGGATGGTACAAAGTTGTCGTTTTGGGTGAACCTCCGCTTTAAGTTCCACTGTAGGTAGTAAGCATTTAGGCTGGGTTCCCACCGGTGCGATGCGGCAAACCCTGCGACTCAGTGCCGGTTCCCACATTGCACCTGAATCGCACACTGGTTCACACCGAGATCTGCAAACCCCTGGGGGTGCCAATGTAAAGTTAATGACACCCCAGATCGTATCACAGATCGCAGTGCGAACTTTGAAATGGTGCAGGATTCGGGTCGCATAGTGCGAACCAAAAAAAGGGTCCTGCGCCATTTTGGTGCGACTGCGATGTGATTACAGCCAGTTTGTATGTCTGAAAACGCACTGCACAGACATCAGATGTGATCTGCACAGCAATGCGATGCGAATCACATGCAATGTTTAATTTCGCACCAGTGTGAACAGGCACTTAATACATACCTGCTCTGTGTTAGATGTGCAATTTGTTTCGTTCCGAATTCATTTTTTATTTTTTTATGAATTTAGACAAATTTGTTCATTTGGAAATATCCGAATGAATGAAAAACACATTTAACAAGTTTTTCCGAATATTCAAAAACACACAAAATTCGAAAATCTGAAATAACTAATAATAACTTACCTATTACTAACTATTAAATTATAAATTATTGGTATTGGAATCCTTTAAAATGTGGCTGTTAGTGAATGTAACGATTACAAATTTATCCGAAGTTTCAAATGACTGGATCCGAACCGACGAATGATCCGAACCGACGAATGATCCGAACCGACGAATGATCCGAACCGACGAATGATCCGAACCGACGAATGATCCGAACCGACGAATGATCCGAACCGACGAATGCCATATCTAAACGAATGGAACGGAAAACACCCCATCTCAGCCACCCATTTTTACCAGCCCCCAATTGCCCATCTGATAGACACGCAACACAGCCAGGAGGTGCGGTGAGCTGCAGTAAAGTGCAGACAGGTAGCATTTTATTGCACCACATGGAGACACAGGGCCAGATTCACAGACAAATACGTTGCGCAGCGGCGGCGTAACGTATCCCATTTACGTTACACCGCCACAAGTTTTCAGCGTAAGTGCCTGATTCACAATGCACTTACCTGTAAACTTGCGGCGGTGTAACGTAAATCCGCTAGGCGCAAGCCCGCCTAATTCAAATGGGGCGGGCACCATTTAAATTAGGCGCGTTCCCGCTCCGAACGTACTGCGCATGCTCCGTCCGTCAAATTACCCGACGTGCATTGCGCTAAATGACATCGCAAGGATGTCATTGGTATCGACATTAACGTAAATGGCGTCCAGCGCCATTCACGAACGACTTACGCAAACAACGTGAAATTTAAAATTTCGACGCGGGAACGACGACCATACTTAACATTGCTTAGACCACCTAGAGGGCATGCTTAGTTTTACGCGACGCATCTCTACGGAAACGGTGTAAATTTAGATCGACGGGCATCGCGGACGTTCGTGAATTGCCGTAACTAGTCATTTGCATATTCTACGCCGGCCGCAATGGAATCGCCACCTAGCGGCCGGCCTAGAATTGCAGTCTAAGAACCGACGGTGTAACACAATTACACCTGTCGGATCTCAGGGCTATCTATGCGTAACTGATTCTATGAATCAGCCGCATAGATACGACAATCGTATCTCTTTTGTGAATCTGGGCCACACAGTGTGCAGAGACTAGAATGAAGGGTCACTTTGACATCTTACAAATAAAAAGGAAAGAAGAAGGTGGGAGAGAGAGCAGTATGGTGCACTGAAGAATACATTGCCCAACTCCCTGGGTGGTAAAACATTGCCCAACTCCCTGGGTGGTAAAACATTGCCCAACTCCCTGGGTGGTAAAACATTGCCCATCTCCCTGGGTGGTAAAACATTGCCCAACTCCCTGGGTGGTAAAACATTGCCCAACTCCCTGGGTGGTAAAACATTGCCCAACTCCCTGGGTGGTAAAACATTGCCCATCTCCCTGGGTGGCAAAACATTGCCCATCTCCCTGGGTGGTAAAACAGTGCCCATCTCCCTGGGTGGTAAAACATTGCACTTTTCCAGTGCAGGTCCCTGTGAGCGTAGCCTACTGTTCCCCTTTAATTGGGCCACATGCACACCTGATTTGCTGTCTGAAGAGTGATCCATGTTCAGGTCACTCTTCAGAGAGCATGACAGGCAATGATGAGGTGTTGTATCGCCGCCTCGCTGCCCGTTTTATCCCCCTAAATTCCGGAAATCCGTGTTGCAACCACTTGCTTCATGCACAGTTGCGGGGCGGCTACAGCCCACCCCATTCCCTTGAACAGGCTGTAGTGCCCACTGAGCACGACAAGGGTTACAATTCCTGCCGCACCCGCAAGGATGGATGCGGCGTGTGTTCACCCCCCAGATGCTGGCTTCCCAGCGAAAGAGGGTGGTAAATATCTGGCACAACCACAGGGTTTTTCTCCCCCACCCCCCACCAACTGCAAGTGTAAAGAAGTCCATATTTCCAACAAAACGGGAGACAGGCAACAGGGCCGGGACAAGGGGTGGGCAGGAGGGCCGGCCGCCCTGGGCACTGTGGTTTCATGTGAGGAAGCCCCCCTTCCTCACATGAAAACACAGTGACCAGGGCGGCCGTCCCTCCCCCCCAATGAAGATTGGGGGAAGGGAATTTGTGTTGGAAGGAAGAATTGGGAGGCAGCAGGGGATGATGGGGAATTTATTTGGGGGGGGGGGTGTTGATTTAGGGAGATGGGGGGGGAGGGGATTTGTGCTAGAAGGGAGGGAATTGGTGGAGGGTTTGTGCTAGATGAGGTGATATGGTAGGTGGGGGGAGGGGGTGCTAGTAGGGATAATTGAGTGGTATTTTTGCTAGGAGGGGGTATTGGGGGAGGGATTTGTACTGGGGGGGGGGGATTAGAAGGGTAGAGGATTTGTGCTAGGGGGGGGGGGGGGTGGATGGGAGAAGGGATTTCAGCAGGGAGGCAGACTTGTACTGGGAGGAGGGAGATTTATGCTTAAGGGACAAGCATGCAGATTAGTGCTCAATTTTTTGGGGGGGGGGTTTTGGCTCAACGCCAAAATTTTGGTTCCCCCCCCCCCCTAAGCTTCTTGTGAGCAACAAAAGCGCATAGAGCAGCCCATTCGCACCCCCCCCCTTCACATCTTGCGGCTTGAAATCGTGGCGCAGAAATCAGCAAGATCATCACCAAATCATGGCAGAACACGCAATTGTTTTTTTGGGTGACGCAATGCGATTCTGCCGTGATGACGGGTCGATCGTGGCAAAAAAAAAAAAAAATTGGAATTTTTAAAAACGCGCTACCCGAAAAAAAATAAAAACACACACACACACACACATTAGCAAATACACATAGGGCAGCCCATGAAGTGAATAGGCAACAAGCAAAATCGCATGCAAATCGCTCAACCAAAATCGCAAGCGGGAATGCAGCTTGAAGTGATTGGGCTGCTCTATGCACGACGTGCGAAATCACGTAAGGAAAAAATAAATCATGCATACAAAAATCACGCCGCGATACGTGATCACATTTTGCTGGAGATTTTGCACACAGATACAACGTATTTCATCACATTTAAAGGAGAACACACTCGTAAATCGACACATAAAATTGTATATATAATTGTGACGTATGTGGACCACCATTGGTCAGGGAGAAGGATGGAACTGTCCGTATTCTCCATGTATGCCGGTCAGTCGCTCTATAAACAAAGTTTCACATACAATTACATTGTAACACAATTCTACAACTTACTGCAGCTGCTTCCTGAGTCTTCTGTCCCTTGAAGGGTTAATAATGACAGGTATGAATGGAGGTGACAGAGCAGGTTATACTCAGGACAGGAGGGACATGTCACCCCATGGGCTCTGCAATGCTCTTCTGATAGCAAATGATTATCCTGACTTGGTACAATCCAGAGACAACTCTCCTCCCCCCCTCCTCTTCCTGTAGTGGTTTCATCCGGATTATTTACCTTGGGCGTGTTCCTCCTGCGCATACAGGTGAGAAGACCACGCCTCTTCTTAAAGGAACAGCGGGTCTTATTTATAGAGGAAACCCTCTGTCATTATTATTCACTTTTGGATGAGATTTTCCCTCCAAAACCTCTTGCCTTGAATTGTATTGTAACTGTACTGTTTCCCTTTCTAGTGTGCAGTGGATCACTTTTCAGAGGGCAGTGAAACAAGTTTAGCAGGCACTCAGGAGCCGATCCCATCACCTCCTGATAGCGTTTTTTTTATTACATTTTTTTACTTTTTTTTTGTATTTTATTATTGAATGACAATGAATTTTACATTGTGTTTGGCTTACAGTTGCAGTGCGGCCACATCCACCAAGTGTGAACTGCACACCACATGCAGTCCAGTGCATGGAACATAGGCTAAGCCCCTTTCACACTGAGGTGCTTTTCATGCGCTTTCTTGCTAAAAAAAAAGCGCCTGAAAAGCTCACGAAAACCTATTTTCATTGGGGTAGATTCAGGTAGGGCTGTGCACTCTTACGGAGGCGCAGCGTACCGTTTTAACGCTACGCCTCCGTAAATTACTTGCGCTACGCTTCATTCACGAAGCAGTAGCTCCGTAATTTGCGTGGGCGCTCCGTAAAACTGGCCGGCGTAAGCGCGCGTAATTTAAATGATCCCGTAGGGGGGCGTGGATCATTTAAATTAGGCGCGTTCCCGCGCCGAACGTAGTGCGCATGCTCCTTCGGGAAACTTTCCCGACGTGCATTGCGGTAAATGACGTCGCAAGGACGTCATTTGCTTCAACGTGAACGTAAATGGCGTCCAGTGCCATTCACGATTCACTTACGCAAACAACGTAATTTTCAAAAATAGCGACGCGGGAACGACGGGTATACTTAGCATTGGCTGCTCCTGCTAATAGCATGAGCAGCCTTACGCAGAAACCGACGAACGCAAACGGCGTAAAATGCGAACGCCGGGCGCGCGTACGGTTGTGAATCGGCGTGAGTATGCAATTTGCATACTCTACGCTGACCACTACGGGAACGCCACCTAGCGGCCAGCGTAAGAATGCAGCCTACGATACGACGGCATAAGAGCCTTATGCCACGCATATCTTAGGCTGCAGTCGGCGTATCGAGCTTTCTGAATACAGAAAGTCGATACGCAGGCGCTACTTAGCAATTACGCTGCGTATCTATGGATACGCAGGCGTAATTGCTTCCTGAATCTAGGCCATTGAAATCAATGAATGCTAGTGCACTGGCAGGGCAGTGAAAGAACACCCCTTTCCATTGGAATTTATGGAAAGCTCTTCAAAAGTGCCTAAAAAGCGCCTGAAAAGCTCTCAGGGCCAGATTCTCGTAGGAGCGCGTATCTTTTCGGCGGCGTAACGTATCCGATTTACGTTATGCCGCCGCAACTTAGACGGGCACAAAAATTATAATGAGCTAGCATGCATCGCATACTAGCTCATTATGAAATACTTACCTTGGAACAAAGCCCTGCCGCGGCGCCCGCACAACGCTGACACGCCCGACATCTTTCACCGGAGTTACTTCCGGGTTTGTGGGCGCTGTAATTGGCCAGAGCCGGGATTACGTCACTCCCGCCAGTCATGGCATGGGCCCTGAAGAAATGGCACAAGTGGGCTGGTCCTGCAGTGCACATGCACCAATGACATTGGCGTATTTGATAAATATCTCCTAAATGGCGCATGTTTAGAGATATTTACAGGACCTACAGGTAAACCTTATTATAGACTGACCTGTAGGTACAACTAAAGAGGAAGACAATGAAATGAGTTTTATTAGGAGCCGTACCAAAGATGCTGGCAGCAGGATTTTTCAATGCAATACAATGCCACGTGAAGGACTTTAGGCGTCCTGCTTGTGAACTGCTAGAGGCTGAAAATATGCTGGATGTAAACTTCTAGGCGTTTTCCTGCACTTACATTATGACCACCCACCATAACCGGTGGAGGCCTGGACTCCACTAGACCTCTGAAGGTACGTGGTGGTATCTGGCACCAAGCCGTCAGTAGCAGATCCTTTAAATCCTGAAATTTGTGAGGTGGAGCCTCCATGAATAAAACTTGTTCTTCCAGTAAATCCCACAGACGGTCGATGGGTTGAGATCTGGAGAATTTGGAGGCCAAGTCCACAGCTCAAACTCAATGTAGTGTTCCTCAAGCCATTCTTGGATTCATCAGACCAGTTCACCTTCTTCCATTGCTCTGTGATCCAGTTCTGATACTTAGATGCCCATTGTAGGCTCTTTTGGCTGTGGACGCGAGTCAGCGTGGGCACCCTGACCAATCTGAAAATACGCAGCTCTATTAACAGTAATCTGCAATGCTCTGTGTGTTCTGACACCTTTCTATTAGGGATGAGCCGAACAACTCCCCCCCCCCCCCCGTTCGGTTCGCACCAGAACCTTCGAACGGACCGAACGTTCGCGTGAACATTTAGAACCCCATTGACGTCAATGAGACTCGAACGTTCGAATTCAAAAGTGCTAATTTTAAAGCCTAATATGCAGGTTATTGTCAGAAAATGGGTTTGGGGACCCGGGTCTTGCCCCAGGGAACATGTATCAACTACAGAGCACACGTGCAGTACACACCAAGTAGCTTTAGGTGCAAACTACAGAGCACACGGGCAATACTCCACGTGAGAATTCTGCAGCTAGCACAATCACCTGCCTGCCAGTAAATTAGGAAGAACTGATCTAGCTAAACTATACAGTGTATAAATATATGTACAACACCTGGGATGTATATATATCCTCTACACACTGTAACATTAACTGACTAGCCTGCCTGCTCTATCTACCTAGAAAAAAAGACACTCTCTCCCTCTCTCTCTCTGACAGATCTCTAATCAGCGCCGCAACACACTACACAAGCAGGGCAGCCTTTTATAGTGTGGGGCGTGTACTAAAGCCCTGAGCCATAATTGGCCAAAGCCACCCTGGCTTTGGCCAATTATGGCTCTCCGTTTTTTTGCGTGTTGTGATTGGCCAAGCATGTGGGTCATAGTGCATGCTTGACCAATCATCAGCCAGCAATGCCGCAGTGAATTTTGGGCCGTGACACGTCACTCGAATTTGGCGCAAACGGCCGTAACGTTCGTCTTTCGACCAACGATCGTACATACGATGTTTGAGTCAAACATGGGTTCGACTCGAACACGAAGCTCATCCCTACTTTCTATCAGTTAGAACCAGCTTTCACTTTTTCAGCAACTTGAGCCACAGTAGCTCTTCTCGACTAGATGGATCAGCCACCACCACACCCCACACGCATCAGTGAGCCTTGGCCGCCCATGACCCTGTACCTGGTTCACTAGGTTTCCTTCCTTGGACCATTTTTGGTCAGTCCTGAGCACTGTAGACCAGGAACGTCCCAAAAGAGCTGCAAATTTGAAATTGCTCTGACCCAGTCGTCTAGCCATTACAATTGGGCCCTCGTCAAAGTCACTCAAAAATCCTTATGCCACGTACACACGATTGGTTCATCCGATGAAAACGGTCCGATGGATTTTTTCATCAGATATCCGATGAAGCTGACTTTCCTCAGTCTTGCCTACACACCATCAGTTAAAAAAACGATCGTGTCAGAACGCGGTGACGTAAAACACAACGACGTGCTGAGAAAAATAAAGTTCAATGCTTCCGAGCATGCGTCGATTTGATTCTGAGCATGCGTTGATTTTTAACCATCAGATAATTTTTAAACAGGTTCTACGTTTTTTCACCGATGGGAAAAAAAAAACGATGGGGCCCACACTCGATCGGTACGTCTGATGAAAACGGTCCATCAGATAGTTTTCATCAGACGAACCGATCGTGTGTACGCGGCATAACTCTTGCCCATTTTTTCTGCTTTCAACACATCATCTTCAGGGACAACATGTTCAGGTGCCATTGTAACAATATAATCAATGGTTAATTATTAGCTTTAAATGTATTGTATGGAATCCTGACTGGACCATGGAACATCAGTGTTTTTATGACAGTTTTATAAGCATCATAAACATAGGCCAGTATTTCTTAATCAAGGTGCTGTCTGCATAGGTGTGCACAGCCTATTGCACTAGGGTGTGCACCCCAAAGCTCAAACACATGTATGTGTTGGTGTGTAAAAATATATTGGGGCAGTAGGGCAATGTACAGCATCGGTAGAGCAGTGGACTAGGTCAGTAGGGCAGAGGTTGGTGTCAGTAGTTAATTTTTTTATATTTTTTTATTATTACATTTTTACAATTGCATTATTTTTTATAATATTTTATACAGTCATTTTTATTTTTAGGTTCCCCATTGGGGACTTTGGTGAAATATTTGGGGTCTAACCACTTCCAGACCTTAGGTGTTTTTCAGATTCGGTGTTTGCAAGACTAAAACAGTTTTTTCTGCTAGAAAATTACTTAAAACCCCCAAACATTATATATTTTTTTTTCTAACACCCTAGAGAATAAAATAGTGGTCATTCCAATACTTTTTGTCACACCGTATTTGCGCAGCGGTCTTACAAGCGCACTTTTTTTGGAAAAAATTCACTTTTTTGAATTAAAAAATAAGACAACAATAAATTTGGCCCAATTTTTTTATATATTTTGAAAGATAATGTTACGCCGAGTAAAATGATGCCCAACATGTCACGCTTAAAAATTGCGCACGCTCGTGGCATTGCGTCAAACTTTTACCCTTAAAAATCTCGATAGGCGATGTTTAAAAAATTCTAGAGATTGCATTTTTTGAGCTACAGAGTAGCTCTAGGGCTATAATTATTGCTCTCGCTCTAACGATCGCGGCGATACCTCACTTGTGTGATTTGAACACCGTTTTCATATGCGGGCGCTACTCGCGTATGCGTTTGCTTCTGCGCGCGAGCTCGTCGGGACAGGGGGCTTTAAAAAAATATTTTTTTGGTTTTCTTATTTATTTTTATTTATTTTATTATTTTTTACACTGAAAAAAAAAGAAAAATAATAATTTGATCACTTTTATTCCTATTACAAGGAATGTAAACATCCCTTGTAATAGAAAAAAGCATGACAGGTCCTCTTAAATATGAGATCTGGGGTCAAAAAGACCTCAGATCTCATATTTGGGCTTAATTGCAAAAAATAAAAAATAAATAAAAAATGTCATTTTTTCAAATGACCAAAAAAAAAATTTGTCTCTTTAAGAGGCTGGGCGGGACTGACGTTTTGACGTCACTTCCGCCCAGCCGAGCTATGGGGACGGGCGAAGGAGATTTTTCCTTCAGTCTCGTCCCCGCTCACCAGCCGACAGCACCCGATCGCCTCCGCCGCTACCGACGTCTCCGGTAAGCGGCGGAGGGCGCGGGAGAGCGGCGGGAGGGGGGGGCCCTCTCCGGGACCGATAACGGCGATCACGCGGTGAATCCGCCGCGGAGACCGCCATTATCGGATTCCAGACCGCGCACACTAAAAATGGATACCTCGGTTGTGACAGCAGCTGCTGCCGTTACCGAGATATCCATCTTTAAAAATAGGACGTACATCGTCGTGCGCAGGTCTGGAAGTGGCTAAACAAGCCCCTGATGTCTCACTTTTGAGACAAGGAAAGAGACTGGGGACAGAGATTACCCAGTCCCTTTCTCTGTAGCCAAGCAGCTGGGGGAATCTGCCCAGCACAGGGTGATTAGGGTGTGCCCAGGCACACCTGGCACACCCTGTGCGCACGCCTATGGCTGTCTGACAGAAGGGGTGTTACTGATGAAGGGGTCCTGCAAGGCTCCAAAGCGTTGCTTCTGCTGCAACAACGTGATCGCTGAATAAAGTTTTGGACCCATTCTGGAGATCCATGGTGTGCTGGTGATATATTCTCGCTCTTCCATGATGGAGGACCTCTGATGTAAAGGGTGGACCTCTGATGTGAAGGGTGGACCTCTGATGTGAAGGGGACCTGCTGATATGCTGGGGGGGGCTTTGATTTGATGGGGAGATCTCTGATGTAAAAAGGGGACTCAGATGTGATGGGGGGACTCTGATGTAAAGAAGGAATTTGCATTTAAGAAAACTAGCGGTAATTTATGTCAATTCTAAATTGGAGGACCATGAGACGTCAGTGCTCAGAACGGGGCATGCTTGTGCTGGGAAATGAATGCGCCAGCTTCCTGCTCAGGGTTTGTGAGATGCTGGGACATTTGAAGCTGCCAGCGTCCCAGCAACTAATGACTATCTCTGGCCCAATTCAACTGCCGGCTGGGAGGATCCTGCAGGATTACTGGTTGTCATATTTGGCCAGTGATGTAAATCTCCTGGCTGTCAGGTCCGTCCCTGGTTTCCGGGGACAGTCCCTGGATTGAGGACACTGTCCCTAGACCAAGTCTGTCCCTGGATTGAATTTAAACAGGGGCTGGGGCAATTTGAAAGACAGCCAGTGCAGAATAAAAACATTTAATTACACCCCCCCCCCCCACCCCCTGCTCTGCTGCTCCTACTAGTTTAGGGGTGTGTATTTTTTCCATTATCTGTGCCCCTTTCTGATTATCATGTGCTGGTCGGAGCGGAGGGAATATTTCTTCAGTTTTGGGCGCATGCCCATTCACTATTCAGCTCCGCTCGCATCTTCTTCTGCCTTGGCTCAAGTCCCGGCCAGCCGCTTGCCTGCTTATCTCCTTGCCTTCCCTAGCGGAGTGATCTTCCTCCGCTCCCATCCAGTGGTAGGCGGGGTCCGGAGAGTAAGACTTGACAGGCTGTGAGGCAGGCGGTGGCGAAGACGGGCAAAAAGTCGCTGATTGCCGCCATTACTAGTAAAAAAAATATGTCCCCAGATTTTATTTTAAAAATCTGGTCACCTTACACTTCCATCTGCTGTCAATCACAAGGGAGGTGGACCCGATGAGGAAATAGTCCTTCAGCATCCCCATCAGTCTCTGTCCACCCAACAGCTCAACTCCCTAGATGCTGCACCTATGTGATGGGCACAGTGGGCAGGCAGAGAGCAACGCTGAGCCAGCATTACTGAGCTGCTCTAAGGATGGAGTGTCCGCCATGCCCCCAACATGACTTCTTCGACAAATTCAGGTACTTTTTTTCCCAACAGGCCTATGATACACTTTGTGAATTCCAGGGAGTATATTGTGCTGCTCAACCTAGGGGTATTAAATGGCGCAGCAAATAACCGCTCTGTGTTGAACAAGTTGCAGAAAAGCGCAAATTTACTGTGTACTACGGCAACCACAAGTATTTTTTTTTTTTTTTATTAAATACAGAGATTTTTTAGCAATTTATTATTTTTTTTTTAAAATACCCATACTTGTTGATTACATACATATTGGCCAGTGTTGCCAACCTACCAGATTGAAATTTACTGGCACGACACCCGAAATTTACTGGCGCAGCCACGTTTTTACTGGCCTTTCACAAAAGTTACTAAATTAAATTTTTAGGTGCAAATTTCAGTATTTAGGCTACAAACAAGTACGCTAGGCAAATAGCAATGTGATGATATTAAGGTAAAAAAATATATTTTTGTTATTTTCGATAATAAAATTATTTAGTCACATCACCTGCTGCCTCCATCCCCCTCTGCGGTGCCACAATCTCCCCCTACCTCCAATCACCCCCTGCCTCCATCCCCCTCTGCGGTGCCACAATTTCCCCCTGCCTCTATCCCCCTCTGCTGTGCCACCAACAACCCCTATCTCCATCCCTACCCTCTGCGTGCGATGCCACCATCCCCCTCTGAGGTGCCACCAACACCCCCTGCCACCAACACCCCTGCCTTCAATATCCCCTGCCTTCATCCCCCTCTGCGGTGCCACCAACAACCCCCCTTCTCCATCCCCCCACCCTCTGCGGTGCCACCATCCCCCTCTGCAGTGCCACCAACACCCCCTGCCTTCAATCTCCCCCTGCCTCCATTGCCCCCTGCCTCCATCCCCCTCTGCGGTGCCACCACAGCCACCATCACCCCCTGCCTCCAATCTCCATGCGCAGTTCCAAGCCAAACTGATCTAGGCTATTTTTACTGGCACATTTCCGCAACCACGGACATTTACGAACGGGGGAAAAAGTGCCAGTTTTTACAAACTGTCCGTAAAAATACGGACGGTTGGCAACACTGATATAGGCTCTTCTTGCTGTTTAGTATTGTAGTTTTGCATAGCTTTTTTTCTTTCTCTCTCAATATTGCCTACTAGTGGCCAGACTAATAAGTGGTTTCAGTACTACATATAGCCACTAGAGGGAGTTAAACATCTGTTTATATGGTACATAGGGGTCTATTTATAAAACATTAGTTGCACAAATGTCAGAAGCACTAGAGCAAGCTTAACTAAATTTCACTGCATGTTTTCCACCACATTAAAGCGGAGTTCCACCCAAAAATGGAACTTCCGCTTATCCCACTCCTCACCCCCTTACATGCCACAGTTGGCATGTAATTTTTTTTGGGGGGGGGGGGGAGTGGGGGCTTCAGGAGAAGGGGACTTCCTGTCCCACTTCCTTCTTCCGCCGAGGGGCTGCAAAGGCGATTAAGTTTAATCGCTTTTGGCAGCCCCTCCCTGTAGGCGATCGCCTAGGACACGTGACAGGTCCTAGGCGATCGCCTGTCCAATCAAACAGCGCAGCGCCGCGCGCGCATGCGCAGTGGGTGCCCGGCCGTGAAGCCGAAAGCTGTCACGGCCGGGTGCCCACAGTGACAATGAAGACGCCGGCCGGGGAGGGGGGGAGAGGAGCGGACCCCCGGCCGGCGCGTCGCTGGAACGCTGGAGCAGGTAAGTGTCTGTTTATTAAAAGCCAGCAGCTACACTTTTTGTAGCTGCTGACTTTTAATAAACATAAATATTGGCTGGAACTCCCCTTTAACTTCTGTATCATCAGCTCCATCTAGTGGGCAAAATTAGATATCTTTTTTTAAATTACCTCACTAAAAAATATACTGCATGTTAACCACTAGACGGAGCTGATGATACAGGTGTTATCACTTCAGCCCCGGGAGGATTTTCCCCCTTAGGCAGCATTCACACGAGGCGGACTTCGCAGATCTCCGCTGAGCTGGCGGATGACAAGCTCCTCTCTGCTCACTGAGCGGGGAGAGGCTTGTGCAGCGCCGCTGATTCCTATGGAGCGATCTGATGAAAACGGACAGCATGTCCGTTTTCATCAGATATCACCCGATCCGATATGGATGGATATGGACATATCGCCATACGTCTGATTTTGGCGGATCGGGTCGGATGTCAGCGGACATGTCTCCGCTGACATCCAACGCTCCATAGGACTGCATGGAGCGGCCGTTCAGGTCCGCTGTCAAAACTGACAGGCGGACCCGAACGGTCCGTCTGCGTGAATGAGGCCTTAATGACCAAGCCATTTTTTGCGATATGGCACTGCACCGCTTCCCCCCTCAAAAAAAATAAATAATATTTTTTTTTTATTTTTTATTCTCACCAGAAAGGGCTGTTGCTATGCGGAAGTAGCTCTTCTGCCTCTTCCTCCACCGCGGTCATCTTCTTCCTCGTCCTCCGTCGCGGTAACTTCTGGTGAATGGGGCGCACTGCCTTCTAGGGAAGTGTGTATCCCAGGAGGCAGCCGCTCATTCACAAAGCACCGTGTGAGTCGGGCATGCGCAGTAGGAAGCGGTTTCCTTTAGTCAGGATGGAGGCGCCAGGACCGAGCGATCGCCATCGGGGGCCCAACATTGCGGGCGCCTAGGACAGGCAAGTGTCCTAATTAAAAGTCAGCAGCTACAGTGTTAGTAGCTTCTGACTTTTAAAAAAGAAGTCCCACTTTAACGGACAATTGTGCAGTCGTGCGATGTTGTACTTTTTGCTAAAATAAGTTTCCTAATTTTTATTTTTATTTTTTAAATGAATTTCTTCATCAGATTAGGCCAATACGTATTCTTCTACATATTTTTGGTAAAAGAAAAAAAAAATTGCAATAGGCGTATATTGATTGGTTTGCCCAAAAGTTATAGCCTCTACAAAATAGGGGATAGATTTATGGCATTTTTATTATTATTTTTTTTTACTAGTAATGGCGGTGATCTGCGATTTTTAGTGTGACTGCGACATTGCGGCAGGCACTTTTGACATTTTTTGGACCAGTGACATTTATACAGCTATCAGTACTATAAAAATGCACCGATTACTGTATAAATGACACTGGCAGGGAAGGGGTTAACACTAGGGGGTGATCAAGGGGTTAAGTGTGTCATAGGGAGGTGCTTTCTAACTGTGGGGGGAGTGTACTGACTGGGAGTAGAGAGAGATCGCTGTTCCTAATTACTAGGAACGACGATCACACTCTACTCCCCTGACAGAACGGGGATCTGCTTTGTTTACATTGACAGACCCCCGTTCTGCCTCTCTGAGAAATGATAACAGGTGGCTGCCGGACATCAGAGCTACGCTGTGTGCCCACTGTATCTAGTACACAAAGGGCTGTACCAGTACAGCGATTCAGTATAACTGCGGCGGCTGGTCGGCAAGTGGTCAAACTGGAACTTTACCCATACCAACTTGATAAAAAGTAATATTTTTTTAGCAGCAAACATACATTTCACATTAATAATTACTCTACCAAATTAGTGTGTGCAGTAAATTGCCTCTGCCCATGCTCCTGTTTCTTCTTGCTGGACTTTAGGCTTTCAGCAGATCGGCCTCTACATTTTCAGCACAGTGCTGAAAAATAGAGCGCAACTGAGCATGTGCACAGCAGGGTGAGACTGTGAATTTCTGGATTTTTAACAGTATAGGCACTTATTTTTAATGTTTTACATATCTATACCTGCAAAAGGGACCAGCCTGCAGTGATCTAACAAGACTTTATTTTCTGACTAAAGTTCCACTTTAACTGCTTGCCGACCTGCCACCGGCGGCAGGTCGGCTCCCCTGCATGAGATCCCGTAGCTCTACGTCGGCTCTCTCGCAGGCCACTAGGGGCGCACGCCCCCCGCTCGCACCCGACTCCCGTGCCTGGCGGGCAGGGAGGGAAATGCTGATCTTCTGTTCATACAATGTATGAACAGAAGATCAGTGATTTCCCCTAGTGGGGCCACCCCCCCCTACAGTTAGAACACACCCAGGGACATACTTAACCCCTTCCCAGCCCCCTAGTGTTAACCCCTTCACTGCCAGTGGCATTTTTATAGTAATCCAATGCATTTTTATAGCACTGATCACTATAAAAATGCCAATGGTCCCAAAAATGTGTCAAAAGTGTCCGCCATAATGTCGCAGTACCGAAAAAAAAAAAACGCTGATCGCCGCCATTACTAGTAAAAAAAAAAAATATTAATAAAAATGCCATAAAAATACCCCCTATTTTGTAAACGCTATAACTTTTGCGCAAACAAATCAATAAACGCTTATTGCGTTTTTTTTACGAAAAATATGTAGACGAATAAGTATCGGCCTAAACTGAGGGAAAAAAAAAGTTTTTTTATTTATTTTTGGGGGATATTTATTATTAGCAAAAAGTAAAAAATATTTTTTTTTCAAAATTGTCGCTCTATTTTTGTTTATAGCGCAAAAACGAAAAACCGCAGAGGTGATCAAATACCACCAAAAGAAAGCTCTATACGTGGGGAAAAAAAAGGACGCCAATTTTGTTTGGGAGCCACGTCGCACGACCGCGCAATTGTCAGTTAAAGTGACGCAGTGTCGAATCGCAAAAAGTGCTCCGGTCTTTGGGCAGCAGTATGGTCCAGGGGTTAAGTGGTTAATGTATTTAAAAACCTACAGTGAAATTTAGCTCTGTCCATAGTGCTGCATCAAACCTTGCTTTAAAGTGGATCTGTCAGCTATTTAGTGTGGAATTAGACACTGGAATGGCCAGTCCAGTATAACACTCTCCTACTCTCAGCATGCCCCAGTTTTTGGCATTGAGTACCAAGATTATAGTCATTGATAAGAAGGGGTGGGACCGTGTCCCACAAGTAATGGATTTTGCGGTAAGTACAAAAATATTTTTCTATTTCTTGGACATAGGGGATATAAGGATTCAGAGACTGACAGGATGTCCAAAAGCAGCCAAATTAGGGGTGGGCAGAGGTGGCTGGTGTTTTCTTGATTTGGGGGCAGCAAACTAAACCCCCCCCCCCTGCTGTCGACGGCGGGGATTAGCAGACACATCGGACAGGCTGCAGTGGCCATCTGGCACCGTCTCCTGTGTCCTCTTCCCTTCTGAGATCACGACGGCTTCCGCCGTGCGTCTCCTCCCCTCCTCCTAGGCGTCCAATAGGATCGCCTGACCATTCAGCCAATCAGGAAATGGGTAACAGACCTGTGTGTCCCGATTGGCAGAGAGGCGATTCAGTGTTAGAAAAGCAAATATTTATTTGACTTTCTAACACATCTTGGTGGGCTCCGAGGGCAATGCTCTGCGACAAAAGTCCACCTTATTTTGAAGCCTATGTGCTTCAAAAAACATGCTATGCATGAATCAATTAAGCCATACCTCCCAACTGTCCCTGATTTCGAGGGACTGACCCTGATTTGGAGCAATGTCCCTCTGTCCCTCATTCTCCTCATTTGTCCCTCATTTTGATCTGATCTCTATAGTTGTATATAAAATGCACTTTTTATCTATCAAAAAGTGTTTTCCAGCGCTAAACCTTTCATCTGATTTCTAAATTGCTGCATTTGTAAATTCCAAAAGCCAAAATAAAGAAATAGTAGTGGAAAAAAAAGCACTGGGTTTTAACCAATCTTATTTCTCTTTCGTTCATAGACGGACACAGCATTCTTTGACATTAGGGTTATATCCGCTTTCACTAGGAGAGTTTAGGCAGAAAAAAAGCACTTAAAGTGTTAAAACAAACCTCAGTGCAGCTCCTCCCAGGGGGCGTGGCCCCCCCCAATATAACCCACACCCTGCTCTAGCAGCCTCAGTTTTTTTCCTGCCTAACCGTCAGGAGAGTCAGGCACTCTGGAGTTCCTGTACTCTGGAGATTTTTTTCTTGCGATTTTCTCGCTTTTTATTATTTTGTTCCTGCATTTTTTGGAATCCTGTGATTCTTCTATCAACAGCCGACTGGGTGACAGGCTGGGTCCCCGACTCTTGTAGTCCCCCCAGGTTCGGCCATCGAGCGTGTGCCGGCCCTCAGCTCAGCTTTGGGACGTCCACGACAGGCCCCATTGCTCCAGGGGCGGCCGGGGAACTTCGGTTCTAGGGCACACATATGACCGGTCTTTTATGGCCTTGTCACAGTGTGTCTGGCCGACAGCCATGCCGTTTAGCGGACGTTGGATCTGTCTGGGATACCTCCAGCCGGGTAGTCGCAGGACGGGTAAGTAGTGGCCTCTTGCTCAGGTAAGTGGTCTGGCTGGAATTTTCCCCTGGGGAGGTCGACTGAGGGTTTGCCCTGCTTTCCTCTCTCCTATTTTTCCTCTCCCTTTCTGGGTGATGGCCGTGAGGTGGGGGCCCCGCTTGGGGGGCTCAGTCTGACCTGGGGGCTGCTACTGCTGTGGGTGCTGTGTTTTTATGTGCTACATATGTGCGGAGGGGGTCCTGTGGGCCTGTGTACTGCGTGTGTTACTGGGCTTGGCTGTGTGTTTTTTTGAAAAAAACGCCGTTTTCGGGCGCCATTTTGCCGCTGACGGCGGTGTTATATGGCGCAGTTGTAATTGCGGCGGCCATTTTCTCGGAGCCCGCAGACATATCGGCGGCCATCTTGAACAGCTCTTGTGCCTAGGATGACGGCGCGTACGGCTCTGCATTCTTTCCTTTGAATGGCGCGGCACAGGCAGCGTTTTTGGCTCTCGGCAGCGGCGGTCTGGTCGGACGGTGAGTCCTCTGGGGGGGGTTTCCCTGTTCTCTGTGGCGGCTGAGGGGATGTCCTGTGGAGCCTGCCAGTACTAGGGGATGTTAACCCTTGGTGTCCCTATTCCTGCAGCCTCCAGGGATGCTGTGCTGGCAGTCCCTGGGGCGTTTGGGTCAGGATGGGGGTGTTGGAGGAATGTGGGAGTTATAATTCATTCCCCCCCTCTGCCTCCCTCTGGGATGTTATTATTTTTTCTGACAGGGAATCAGGCCTCGCTGAGGCGTCCGGCTCTGGTTCCGTTTTTTTGTCAGTAGCTGCTGGCTGAAGTCCACATGGACTGTGAGGATGGCCCTGTTTCAGGGTCAGCACTTGATGGTGCTGTTGTTGGGGCTGTTGACACTGCGGTGCGGGTTACCAAAGCTATGGTGGATTAGGCGGTGGTGTCAGTCCCTTTTGGGTTCCGTGCTGCCCCGCATCGCAATATGTGTTTTTTCCTTGCTTCCATGTATGGAATATGTTGTGCAAGGATTGGGTTCAGTCGCAGGGTACAAAATACTTTGCGGTCTGTCCCCCCCCCCCCCCTGCTGGGTAGCTTGTTTTGATACACGGCTGCCACGTTACCTGTGGAAGGGGCTCCCGCTTTTGGGGACCCTGCTGATGGGGGTGCTGTGGACACACGCGAAAGGTCCCCGGTTCGTAACCGGGCAGACACACCATGGTCACCCCCATATTCATAGCGGGGGGGGGGGGCGGCGGTGAGTCCGGTTTTGGCCGGGACTCTGGTGTCGCAGACATTTCCCGGACAGGGAGCTGGAGGCGCAGAATGCTTCTGTGACCTGCGTGGTCCTGACCGACTAGTTGGTACTAGGTCAGATATTTGTCTGTGTGTCGACCCTGTATATGCTCCCCTTGCTATCCAGGGCCTTCGACTGCGCCATGTTTTCTGCCCTGCCTTGTATGGCTGGGGGTTGGTCTGCGGACGGTCTTTTCTGTAGTCCCTGGTGGTATTGCCCTGTGGGGGTGTACGCAGGGGTGTCTCTGATTGTCATCATAAAAGATGCCACGGGCGGTGTGAGCACTCTGCTCCCGCCATCTGACAAAAGGATGGGTGCCTCACTGTAGGCAAGGGCCCTCATTTACTATTCCCCATGCGGTTTTGTTTTCGCCCGCCAAGTGCGGCAGGAAAACATTTTCAGGGAGCTAGGACGTCCACTGAGGACACAGGCGCCCCTGGTGCCGCAAGCCCAGCAAGCCTGCTTCCGTTTGGAGGTTTGCCTCCACTCACATCTGGGGTGGGGGGCTGGCTCTGCGAATTCGCGGCTCGATTGAGGTCTCTACTCTCTGACCGTTGGGGGTTGCGGAGTAGTTTCATCTGGGTACGAGATTGGTTTTCTCTCTTGTCTACCAGACAGGTTTTTTTCCCTCCATCCTCTGGCTCGCTGGGTGGCTCTGTCAGGGGCTGTCCAGGATCTTCTGGTCAGGGGAGTGATTGTGCCAGTTCCCTCGTGGAACAGGCTCAGGTTTTTTTTTCTCCAATCTGTTTTGTAGTCCCCCAAGGAGGACGGGGTCCGTCCAATCCTGGGCCTCAGGCCCTTGTTTGTTTTTTGTCAAAGTGCAAAATTTCAGGATGGGGTTTTTTTCTGGCGTCTTTGGATGTCATGAACGCATACCTGCATGTTCCCATATGCTCAAAGCACCAGATATTCTGGGCTTTGCGGTCAGGGAGGACCATTTTCATTTTGTGGCCCTCCCGCTCGGCTTGGTGTCGACACCACAGGTTTTCACCGAGGTGCTCATCCCGATACTGGCCCGGCTGTGGCAGCGGGGGTTTGTTATTGTGGGATGTCTGTACGAAATTCTCCCACACGCTTCTTCGAGCTCTGAATTAGTGGAGCCGTGTCTGTCACATGTCAGACTCTCCAAGAGTTTGGCTGACTTCTTTTTTTGTCCAGAAGTCAGTGCTGGTCCCGTCTCAGGGACTGGAATTCCTGGGACTAGTCCTGGATTCCGCCGGGGCGGGAGTTTTTTTCTCCTAACGGAAAGAATTCAGACTCTGCAATCTGCTGAGCAGCAGTTGTCGACCTAGTAGTGGTCATCTCTGCGATTCTGCATGAGGGTTCTGGGTCGGACGGTGGCCTCTTTCGAGGCGGTTCCGTATGCCCAATTCCACACCAGGGTGCTACAGAGGGAACTGCTGTCAGACAAGCTTCCGTCATCTCTGGATTACCAGGTTCAGTTGTGTCAACTGCTCCCTGGTGTGGTGGCTGACGTTTCCGGTGCTTCGGGCCGGGAAGTCGTTTTCTGCCATGTCACTGGACAGTGGTCGCGGCGGAGGCCAGCCTCTCCGGTTGGGGAGGGGTTTTTGGGACCCCAGTCAGCCCTGGGGCGCTGGACTCCGGTGGAGTCCCCACCTACCAAGCGGTGTTCTGGATCAAGCTTTGCCTTGCCTGGTGGTCCCTGGATCTACAGGGCCGACCATTCGGGACCCTGTCCGACAACGCTGTGGCGTATGTCGACCATCAGGGAGGCACACAGAGTTCTGTTGCAGCGACGAGGTCGCGCACATCCTTCGGTGGGCCGCAAGGTCCGTTTCCGGCTCTATCGGCCGTGTACATTCCGGGAGTACAGAATTGGCGAGCCGACTCCTAAGTCGGACTGCGCTAGTCCAAGGAGAGTGGTCTCTCCACCCATAGGGGTTTTCAGTGTCTGTGCCGAAAGTGGGGCACTCCAGGCGTGGACCTGCTAGCGTCCCGCCTCAACCGGAAGGTGCCATGTTTTGGCCTGGTCAAGGGACCCATGGGCTGACGCGTCAGGCGCGTTGGTGGCTCCTTGGGGTCACTGTCGCCTACTTTAAACCTTCCCTCCTCGGTAGCTTCTTCCTCGCCTGCTGCGCAGAGTGGAAGCCGATGGAATTCTGTCAATCCTGATTGCCCCAGATTGGCCGCGTCGTTCCTGGTACGCGGACCTGGTGCGTCTGGTGGCAGACGCCCCCTAGCGTCTTCCCCTGGGGGTTGATCTTCTGTTACAGGGTCCGATTTTCCACCCTGTTTTTACAGCCACTGGCTTAGCGGCGTGGCTGTTGGGAGCCTGGGGCTGAAGGTCCGAGGCCTATTGGGCTCGGTGGTCTCTACCGTGCTGTCTGCACGGAAGTCTACCTCACGTAGGATTTTACATCCTATGTGGAGGGCCTGCATCTCTGTGCGTGAGGAGATGAAATGGCACTCTCGTACATACGTGGTGTCCAGGATTCTGCTGTTTTTTACAGCTGGGAGTGGATCAGGCTCTCGCCTTCAGTACAGTTAGGAGTCAGTTTTTCTGCTCCGGCGGTTACTTTCATTGCGCCTTGGCGTCGCACTCCTTGGTGCGTACGTCTGGTCTGGGGGTCTGGCATGTGGCCCCTCCACTACCCCCATGGGGCTTGAATTTAGTCCTTTCGGTTCTTCTGGATGCTCCCTTTGTGGACATTCGGGAGATTTTTTTTTTTTTGTTGACTGTCACAAAAAGGGAGCAGGTTTAGCTCGGCGCTAGAGTACCTGCCCTTCATGCATTTGTCTCTGGGTTCAAGCCCAGGAAGGTCTGCGTTGTCACCTGGCCATGGTTCAGTGTGGGCATCTCCACTGTAATTTTTCTGGTAGCAAAATTACCGCGATCAGACGAGTGTCTGTCTGTTCTGGCAGCCTTGTCTTGCAAGGCTCCCTACTGGGTCATCCATGAGGATGAGATGGTGCTGCGGCCGCAGCAGTCTTTTCTCCCCAAGGTCGTTTTCGGCTTTTCACGTTGATGTGGACATTGTTCTTACATCCTTATGTCCTCGGCCGAAAGGCAAGGAGACGGCCTCTTTACATCCTCTGTATGTGATTTCGGGCCCTACGAGTGTACTTATCTGCTATGATTCCGTTCCGGAAGTCGGACTCACTGTTCGTGTCGCTGGCTGGTCCTACAAGGGGGCCTGGTAGTCTCGTCGGCCACCTTTTCTGGGTGGATCCGATGGTTTGTGCTTCAGGCCTATGCCCTAAAGGGGCTGGCGCCTCCCTTTTGGGTTACGGCGCATTCGACCAGGGCGATTGGAGCCTCTTGGGTTTTTTCTGGCATCATGCCTCTGTGTTACAGGGGTATATGGCAGCGACCTGGTCGTTGATCCACACTTTTTCAAGGTCTTACGAGGTGGATGTGTGTGCATCTTCTGATGCCTCCTTTGGCCGCAGATGTTACAGGCGGCGTTTTATGCTAGGAGTTTCTCCGTTGAGTAACTCCGGTTTTGTTTGGGATGTAACCTGTTTTGCTGTGTTATTTTCCCACCCCTCTAATTTTTTTGACACTGCTTGGGGATGTCCCTAATGTCAAAGGATGCTGTGTCCGTCTATGAACGAAAGAGAAAATAGGATTTTTGTACTCACCGTAAAATCCATTTCTCTGAGTTCATAGACGGACACAGCACCCACCCCTCCTTTGTTTGTACTGCTTGTTACGAACTGAGGCTGCTAGAGCAGGGTGTGGGTTATATCGGGGGGGCCACGCCCCCTGGGAGGAGCTGCACTGAGGTTTGTTTTAACACTTTAAGTGCTTTTTTTCTGCCTAAACTCTCCTAGTGAAAGCGGATATAACCCTAATGTCAAAGAATGCTGTGTCCGTCTATGAACTCAGAGAAATGGATTTTACGGTGAGTACAAAAATCCTATTTTTTTCTGTACAATTCTCCTTTAAGGGGGCATGGCAAGGGGTGTGTCCTATGCCTGCATACTTTTGCTGATAGGTGTCCCTCATTCCCATCTCAGAAAGTTGGGAGGTATGAATTTAGCATATAGGGGGGCGGTGTGGATAGAGGGGGTGGCAATGAGCCCTTAATCGACGAGCCGTCCCTGGGGGTGGGCAACGGTAACAGAACACTAACAGGCCCAAGAAAACAAAAAGAAAACTGGGGACTCCCTGCAGCTCACAGAGCCACCTGCAGGACCCTACACATGAAACTGATATCAGATGAGGCCTCAACATCCATCTGGTAAAAGGCAGAAGCTTTGCAAATCTTGGAGACAGTTGCTTGATGCTGAAAAACCAAGAAGCACTCATTGATCTATCGCCTTGACAGAAAAAAGAAATATAGTCCACCCCCAAGGGTGGCTCGTCCATTAAGGGAGCCAGGGCCGTCTTTAAGGCAGGGCAAAAGGGGAAGCTGCCCTGGGCCATGTCTATTGTTGTGGGGCCCAAAGTAGCTGCCTCATACTTGTCAGCTATCACAGTTTAAATTCCCTTGAAGTTTTAGTCCTTTGCTGTGTCCTGATATCTCAGTGTGAAGTGCTGCTACTAATGCTGCCCAGCTCTGCCCTATTGTTGTGTACTCACCTGCAGACCCTGTCATTCATATGTAAATCATGGGGACATTCATATGTAAACAAAGGCGGCATTCCTATGTATATCATACCCCTCTACAGTGAAGAGATGATGTGCTGTAACCTCCAGCAACCAATCAGTGAGCAGTATTACTGTACAGTAATCTCTAGCAACCAATCAAGAAAAAAATCTTGTGCTGTAACCTCTAGCAACTAATCAGTGAGCCGTAATGTGTGCTGTAACCTCTAGCAACCAGTCAGTAAGCGGTAATGATATGCTGTAGCCTCTAGCAACCAACCGCAATCACTGCCTGATCTGATACAGTAAACTGATTTAAGTCTAGCTGATATCTTTTTTAGGTCTCCGAGCAGGTGGAGAGCAAAATTGCCCCAAGAAAATTTTTGCCCAGGGTCCAATCAACATTAAATACGGCCCTGAAGGGCGCAATCAAAAAGGGTACAAAGGTGAACTTACCCTTTAACAGATAGAGACAATCTGCCATTCACTGACCAGCTCAAAAGAACAAAGGGCCATATTCTCAGAAGAGTTACGACCGAGTATCTCAGGAAACTCCATCGTATCTCTCTTTTTTGGCCCGCGTATCTATGCGAGTGATTCCTAAAATCGTTTTCGCATATACGCTGAAGATCCGACATGTGTAAGTCACTTACACTGTCGGATCTTAAATGTAATTCCCCGCCGGCCGCTAGGTGGCGTTTACGTTCAGGTCTCATTTGTTTATGCAAACGAGTCCGATACGCCAATTCCCGAACTAAATCGCGTTGTGTAACCGTCGCTTACGTAAGCGTAAGGTTACCCCTGCTATATGAGAGAAAAGTAAGGGTTATAAGGTTAGGCGTAGTCATTTGGCGTAAGGTTACCCCTGCTATATGAGGGGTAACCTTACGCCAGTCCGACGTATGCCATGTTAAGTATGGCGTCGGGTCTGCGTCGTCTTTTCCCGTCGGGTACGTCGTTTTACTAAGTCGTTCTTGAATACGACTTTACATCAATGACGCACACGTCGGCGTCATTGACGTTTTCCGCCGAGAACTGGAGCATGCGCACTGGGCTATTTTAAGCCCGGCGCATGCGCAGTTCGAACGGCACGGGGGCGCGCTTAATTTAAATACAAGCCGCCCCCTTGGAATTATGCGGGGATACGCCGGGCCAATTACACTACGCCGCCGCAAACTACGGAGCAAGTGCTTGAGGAATACGGCACTTGCTCCAGTAAGTTGCGGCGGCGGAGTGTAAATAGCTTACGCGATGCCGCCGCAGAATGTTAGAGAATCTGGCCCAGAATCAGTTGCTAGAGGCAACACAGGCAGTTCTTTCAGACACATGATAAGAGACGTGACATTTGCAATCCAGACCAACAATGTGGTTCTCTTTTTTTGGGCTCGGCCCTCAGTAGGGGGGTGGGGGGGTGTAAAATCCACTCTCCTGGGAGCCGTTTTAGTTGCTGTGGCAACCAAGATCAGTCCAGCATAGCTGAACGCCGCGCTTATGAAGCACTCGGCTGTAAATGATCCAAGTCTATAAAATCCTGTGCAGCCAAGGTAATGCAGAAATGTTTTTATTGAACACAACAAACAGCAATTAAAAAAAGCAACAAAAACAAAAAGCCACTGAAAATGACGACAATATCCTGGGCAGTGATGACGTGACACAGCCAGCATAGTCCTTTAGATCCAGCAGTGTCAGCTCCTGTGCTGTATAGCAATATGGATCCCACAGGTATAAATACACAAATACCCACATCCTGAGCAGTCCGGTCCTGCCGACAAACAATTCTGCTGGGCATTTAAAAACGTACATAAGAAAAAAATAAGTCACTGACCCTTCTCCAGCTTCAGAGAGCAGGTAGGGAGGGCATTGCATTGATGAGGGCCTACATTGCAGCAAGAAAAGGCATTACATTGAAATTCTCTGCTTTTTAGAGTATGTCCTTCAAGGCGGCCATATTGTACCTGGATCCACGCGGCCTATCACATTACAAGGAATCATTTATGTTCCACACATATTATCAGCTAACCGCAAAGCTGCCGTGCAAAGTGCAGTATCCTTGGCAGCCAGATTTTATATTACCAAAAGTGGAGCTACCTAGTAACCTAACAAGAATGCATGAATACTTTCCTGACATGCCCAAATATACAGCGGCTGTATCATTTTTCAGTCCTTTAACCATTTACAGACCGGAAGAATTTGCCCCCTTAATGACCAAGCCATTTTTTTGCGATACGGCACTGCGTCGCTTTAACTGACAATTGCGCGGTTGTTCGACGTTATACCCAAACAAAATGTACGTCCTTTTTTCCCCACAAATAGAGCTTTCTTTTGGTGGTATTTCATCACCTCTGCGGTTTTTATTTTTATACCACTGCTTGTAGAAAGGAGATCCAAATCCTCACAGCTCTGACAGTAAAGAACCCTCTAAGGGTTTTTTATTTTTAACCACTTACTTACTGGGCACATATACCCCCCTCCTGCCCACGTGAAATTTCAGCTTCCAGCACTGCGTCGCTTTAACTGACAATTGCGCGATCGTGCGACGTAGCTCCCAAACAAAATTGACGTCCATCTTTCCCCCACAAATAGAGCTTTCTTTTGGTGGTATTTGATCACCTCTGCGTTTTTTATTTTTTGCGCTATAAACAAAAAAGAACGACAATTTTGAAAAAAAAAAACAACAATATTTTTTACTTGTTGCTATAATAAATATCCCAATTTTGAAAAAAATAAAATACAATTTTCAGTCTAGGCCGATACGTATTCTTCTACATATTTTTGCTAAAAAAAAACGCAATAAGCAACTGGTTTGCGCAAAAGTTATAGCGCCTACAAAATAGGGGACAGAATTTTTATTTTTTACTAGTAATGGCGGCGATCTGCGATTTTTATTGGGACTGCGACATTATGGCGGACACATCGAACACTTTTGACACATTTTTGGCACCATTCACATTTATCCTGCAATCAGTGCTATAAAAATGCACTAATTACTGTATAAATGTGACTGGCATTGAAGGGGTTAACACTAGGGGGTGAGGAAGGGGTTAAATGTGTACCCTATATAGTGTTCTAACTGTGTGGGGGAAGGGGGGTGACTGGGGGAGGTGACCGATCTGTGTCCCTATGTACAAGAGACACAGATCGGTCTCCTCTCTCCCTGACAGCACGCTGTCTCTGTGTGAGCCGGCAATGAGAAATGATCTCATATGTTTACATATGAGATCATCTCTCATTGGCCGCACAGATTGCCTACCAAACGGCCACTCCGATTGGCCGTTCACGGCGATCTGTGATTGGTTGTGTCCAAGGGACAACGAGGAAAGGGGCGGACGTCAATTGACGTCCTGTTGGATTTTCAGGTCCGCGCTGAAGCCGTCATTCAGCTATAGCGCGGGCCTCAAGTGGTTAAATAACAAACATGTTATACTTACATCGACTGTGCAGCTCATTTTGCACAGAGTGGCCCCAAACCTGGTCGTCTGGGGTCCCTCTGTGGCTGTCTCGGCTCCTCCCCGCAAGAACTCCACACATCCATGCGAGCTCGCATAGTGTTGAGTTCCTGCGGGCGCGCTCCCGTGATACAGCCGGCGGCTATTGCCGCTCACTGTATCACTCGGCCCCGCCCCCTGGTGTGCCGTGTCATTGGATGTGATTGACAGCAGCATGAGCCTATGGCTGTGCTGCTTTCAATCCATCCAGGGTAGCCAATCAACAGGCAGGCTCAGAAACAAGGAGGATGACAGGGGCGAACGCGGGACTTTCGAAAGGGTCAGGTAAGTATTGTCGGATGTTTGTTCACCTTAATGCATAGGATGCATGAAGGTGAAAAAACATTTACCTTTACAACCCCTTTAAGGTTAAACCGTTTCTCCTCCAGTTTCAGTGTATGGCCACGTGTCGCAATTGTATACGCTATATCGATTGACCGATTGGCTGCCATAAGTTACTGCATTTTGCCTGGTTGCATAAAATATAAGCCAAAATCCTTTTTTTTTTTTTTAATAGTATGTATGGAGGACCCCAGTTACATTTTTATTTCGGATTAGTAATGGTGTCCCCCTAGGTCGGAGGAAACATGTTTAGTGATACCTGTTGTTAAACACTACGGGCCAGATTCATTTACCTTTGCGGCGGCGTAACGTATAGCATTTATGTTACACCGCCGCAAGTTTTACGGGCAAGTGCTTGATTCACAAAGCACTTGCCTGTAAAGTTGCGGCGGCGTATCGTAAATCCCTCCGGCACAAGCCCGTCTAATTCGGAAAATGCTAATTAGCATACCCGACTCGGAAAACAACGCAAACTCCACCCAGCGGGCGCCAAAGTATTACACCTACGATCCGAAGGCGTACGAAGCCGTACGCCTGTCGGATCGAAGCCAAAAGCCGCCGTATCTTGGTTTGAGGATTCAAACTAAAGATACGACGCGGCAAATTTGAAAGTACGCCGGAGTATCAGTAGATACTCCAGCGTACTTCTTCTGTGAATCTGGCCCTACGGGTCTGGTTTTTAGGCTTGGTTCCCATATATGCATATCGGATGCATTTTTAACCGGCAAAATAAAAAAAAAACACAATTTTTTTTTTTGGGTAATGCATCGCACAACCGTGCAATTGTCAGTTAAAATAACAGTGCCGCATCTCAAAAAATGGCCTGGTCAGGAGGGAGGTGGATTGGGGTAAATCTTCCAGAGGTCAAGTGGTTAATCAAATTGCACATTGATCAGGTTTAAATAAAAATATAAAAATGTATATGGCCACTATTACAAATTTTCAATGCCATCAATTCAAGCAGATTTTGTTAGAGGTACCCAGACAGACACCAAAAAATGAACATTCATTAAAAAAAGCCTCCGATTCTGCAGGGAAGAGTTGCTTGTTCACTGCCTGCACTCCAGAAGTCGATCGGTAAAAGTGAGTCCCAACTGGACAATGGTCCTCATCGGATAGCACAGGACTGCTTGTTGTACCTTAGAGCAGTGATGGGGAACCTTGACACCCCATAAGTTTTGGAACTACATTTCCCATGACGCTCATGCACTCTGCAGTGTAGTGGAGCATCATGGGAAATGTAGTTCCAAAACATCTGGGGTGCCAAGGTTCGCATCACTGCCTTAGAGCTTCCTTGTACCTGCAAATGTCCATGTATCCAATTTTAGTTTTTAAAATCTTACAACTGATTAAAATGTTTTGATAATTTAAAATTAACTTAATTTAAATTAAAATTAAATTAGTTTTACAATTTATTCTTTAAAACTTTTTCTTCCATTAGGATGAATTGTACACAATCTATGCTCTCCAAAATGTAGGTGGATTAAATCACAACCATTTGAGTAGGGACCGGCCATGTTTTGACCCATCTATAGGCGATGATCGACTTTAGTATAACCTGTCTGTCAGATTATTTTTTTTCTGCATGGGATTCCTAATGGCGGCTCTAGCTATCAGCAGTAAGGGCTCTTTCATCCATCCGTGTACGGATGAAAAAGGGACATACATTGGTCCCTATGAGATTGCGGGTGTCAGCGGATGAACATCCACTGACACCCGTTCTCGTGCCGCAATCCTCTGATTCTGCAGACGGAGGAAAACCCTATTTTTCCATTTGTCTGCGGATCGGATGAACACGGATAGATGGTCCATATTCATCCGATCCCCCCATAGAGGAGAGCGGAGAAAAGACAGGGCGGTCCTTGCACAGTGTGCGGTGATCGCCCTGTCATTCGCTGGCTCAGCGGGGATCAACGAAGTGATCCCCGCTGAGCAAGCGGAGGTTCACATGGCGGATCATCATTGATCCGCCCGTGTGAAATAGGCCTAATGGTTGTGTTCTGTCAGCAGGGAAGGCCCCCTGCTGGCAAGAACATAATAACGCAGCAGGAGAAATTCCGCCATCAGCACTGACTTGTGGCTGCATCATCTATGGCTTGCCTTTGGGCCCTTTCACACGGGGCTGTCCGTGTGCGGGCTCCGCTTTGCTCAGCAGGGATCGCTCCGTCGATCCCCGCTGAGCAGGCAGATGAAAAGTCTGTCTCTGCACACTGTGCAGGAACCAACCTGTCAGAGCGCCGCTCTCCTCTATAGGGGATCGGATGACCGTAGCGTCCGTTTTCATCCGATCCGCCAGAAGAATGGAAAAGTAGGGTTTTTCTTCCATCACACTTTGGTGGATCGGAGCGAGTCAGATGTCAGCGTGCATGTCCCCGCTGACATCCGTGGCTCCATAGAGGTGCGCCCGTTCAGGTCCGCCTAAAAAACTGACACGGTCTGCCTGTGTGAAAGGGCCCTTAGGCAGGCCATACATGGTGCAATTTTCTTTGTAAGCCATGGGTTGCAGAAAATAAATTTGGTAAATTTCCTCATTAACACAAACAGTGCTGATGGGAATCGATCGATCGATCAACTTGGTACATTCAGCCTGCCCATTAACGGTTTGAAGTGGCCGGTTCCTGCTGAACTGACTGAGACTCGAACCGTGTATGACTGGCCTTAGTGGCCCTTAACAATTTGTGTGCAATCTTCCTGGACAGCAGACAATAGGTCCTCTGCTACCTTCTATAGTAGCCACTGGGTTTAGCAGAAGGCCAATCTGCTCACACTCAAGAATCTCCCACAATCTGCTAAGAATCAACAGATTTGGAGATGTCACCTTTGAATACGGAAGGCATCTTTATTCCCCTGCCTATGAGCAGGCTTGTACTGTACCATGGAGGCAGGAACCACACACCATCCTAATCCTCCGGCTTCACTGGTATCAGATCTATTAGAGGAGACATAGGGAGGAATATGTAATGTGCACTGTGTCCTTTAAGGCTCATTCCCGCCACAGTGTCCACTATTGTGCAACCCTATGTGGTGTGAATGCACACTGATCTACACAACAATGCAGCGATTGTTTATGTTTCTTCTTCTTTTTTTTTATATTCTATGTCCTGCAGCACACTGCAATGCATTTCAGCGTGTCGGAACACACTGCGCAAAAATAAAAAATTGCACTTTTTTTCGGCACACGTCAAAGCAGTGTTTTGTTGTGTACTAAATCCATAGGACATGAGTCAGATTACCTTGTTGTTGCATTGAAACCCTTGGGACTCGCTCTTGTTAATAAGTGGGGTGACCATGTGGTACGGGGTGAAGACATTAGTTACTGCAGAGAAATCGTAAACACTTGAGTCTGCAAGAGATAGAAGCCGGGTGGAATTTTATCCCAGCTTTGCTCACTCCAAATTGAATGAGCAGTTTTCAGCGGTGGAGGCCTTTAATAAGTAGACTTTCAATCTTTTACTTCATGTCCGTGAGCGCTTTACGCAACCAGATATTAGCAGACATCTCCGCGTGCCATCCTTGTCTTCCATAGGGTCCTATTGACTCAATGTCCAATTATCACGATCTTAGCTCATGTATACAGTCAGAGTTGGAAAGGTCCATTTCACATGATCATTTCTGTCAAAAGGTACCTTTAGGATTACAAGGGGTGAGCGAGAGCATTCATAATTGTTGCCTGAAGGAACTTTAAAAAGCACCCAATATAAGCCCGTTGTTCGACAGCAGATGATTGAGGTGTGGAGGTAGAGGATCCCTGTTTAGTAATAGGTAATTGCCACTTGTATAACGGCAACGACCACCCCCTCCTCCCACAGTGCAAAACACTTCCAAAAATTCAGTTTCCTATAAAAGGTTATAAACAGAACATTATCTACCTTCAGAAAAAGTCTTGGGGGTTAGAAAGTACCCTAGATAGCCCAATGATTGTTAGATAATGCAAACGAGACCCCCCGTCCTGGTAATGTAGAGCAAGGCGCACTGCACTTGAGTCATGAAATTCAGTCATGTGACCTGTAGGTGAAGGGCTGGTTGAAAGGCATATGGGTTCTCAAAAAAAGGACAAGAAAGGATTGCAGCTGACCACAGCACAAGAGACGGGACTGGAAAGCTCAATACTGAGGTGCAAGAAGGTCCAAGTCAAACTGCAGCAGAGAGGAGGCCTCGAGGAGGTACATGGCAGATGTGTGATGGGCTGGCGTAGACCGCTGAGACGTTACGTGAGCCACTTTTCGATGCACTCCTTATAGACCGTCATGTTGGAGTGCCACATTGTGTGAACCACTCCTGGGATGGAGTAGACCGAGACCCCTCCTCTTTTATCCAGAGTGCGGAGACCAAATGTATCAGTCTGGTAAACCTAGGGACAAAAAGATTTGTTCAATATGAAAGAACATTAAAAGGGGATTAGCAGTAAAGCAAAGCACCTGTGTGAGTGGGTGCCGATTATGCTGGTTGACATGGGCTGTCCAAACATAGACCCCCCCATACTAAAAGTAGAACTAAACCTTCATATCCTTGATAACCAAGGAGGCTGCCATCGTAACCTCTGTCTGATCTGCAGTTGCCATGGTGCTGCACATGTGATCAGTTATGACTGCAGCCATTTGCGCGTGACAGCTCAGTTGAGGAAGTAAGCGATTGTGACAGTTACCATTCACGGTATGCCTTGAATGTAAGGGCCCTTTCACACGGGCGGACGAAAGGGCCCTAATACCTTTGGGAAAAGATGTGCTATAAAGCTGAACTCCAGAAATTCAGCGAAACTGTCAAATGTGCTGGCATACTATGAGATAAATCCAACGAGATGCCACCTGGCGGACTTATTTCTTTAATTTACCATACATCTGATAGTTATATGGAGCTCTGGGAATACAGCCGTTTCTACACTCCTGGAGCGCGGACAGAAGAGAAGCTGTCTTGTTAGGCCCCGTACAGACGACCGAACATGTCTGCTGAAACTGGTCTGCGGACCAGTTTCAGCAGACATGTTCGGTCGTGTGTACGGCCGACCGGACAATTGTCCGGCGGATCGGACAGTTTCCAGCGGACAAATGTTTCTTAGCATGCTAAGAAACATGTCTGCTGGAAGCCTGTCCGTAGGACATGTTCGGTCGTCTGTACAGACTCACCGGACATGTCCGCTCGGCCCAAAGCCCTCGCATGCGTCGAAGTGATTCGACGCATGCGTGGAAGCATTGACCTTCCAGGGCCGCGCACGTCGACGGCGCGGCACGTCACCGCGTATTCTGTCCGAGGGGACATGTCCGCTCGTCTGTACAGGGCCTTACACACCTTACACACCGCATCTCTGTCTGCCACCCCCCCCCCCTTCTGCTGTTCATTTACATGAGCCTTTGTATTTTGTGACCAAGTTCAAATAACACAAAGCACTCCACGATTTAGCAGGACCAAACGCAATATTCCCCACACACACGTTCAAGAAAATGGCTGTTCAGTAATGTTGGGTGCTGTAATGACCACAGGCTGGAAACCATACACAATCAAAGTGAAGAAATGTCATCAGCACACCAAGGTTTCCACAAAAGGGTCCAAAGCTTTATTTTCGTGGTAAACATACAGCAACATTTCGGAGGCACGCAGGGCCTCTTCTTCAGGCATGTGCCCTGTGTGGCTCTGAAACGTTGCCGTATGTTTACCATGTGACCACGAAATAAAGCTTTGGACCCTTTTGAGGAAACCTTGGTGTGCTGATCACATTTCTCTCTTAAAGGGTTATTAAAAAGGAAAAAAAATGTTTCCTTTAAAATAACAAACAAGTTATACTTACCTCCACTGTGCAGCTCGTTTTGCACAGAGTGGCCCCGATCCACGTCTTCTGGGGTCCCTCGGCAGCTGTCTCTGGTCCTCCCTGCAAGTACTGACCACAGTCATGCGAGAGCTCGCATGGTGGTGAGTAATTGCGAGCGCGCTCCCGTGAAACAGCGAACGGCCATAGTCGCTCACTGTATCACTCGTTCCGGCCCCTCAGGGCGCTGCGTCACTGGATGCGATTGTCAGCAGCGCCAGCCAATGGCTGCGCTGCTCTCAATCCATCCGCTCTAGCCAATCAGCGGCCAGGCTGAGCGGCAGCATCAGATGTTTTTTCACCTTAATGCATAGATTGCATTAAGGTGAATTTTTTTTTTACTTTACAACTCCTTTAACTATAATTGGGCAGAAGGAATGGAGGGGCGGGCACAGCGGCTGCATGCAACTCTGCACCTGCTGGAGCTGAGACCAGTAAGTTAGAACACTGGAAGTGTAGCAAGAGCTTTGTTCCCGGAACCTAATGAAAATCTACACTGTACATTAAAGCAGTGTTCCGACCAAAATAAAGCCAGCAGCTACACATACTGCAGCTGCTGACTTTTAATAAATCGGACACTTACCTGTCCTGGAGTCCAGCCATGTCAGCACCGCAGCTGAGGTTTCCATCAGCTGTCGGGTGCTGCCGCCGCCATTGCGGGTAAGGGAACCCGGCAGTGTAGCCTTTCGGCTTCACACCGGGAATCCTACTGCAGATGCGCGAGGCCCCCGCTCTTCTCTCCTTTTGGCCCGGCAGCCAGGGGAGGAGGAAACCCCGCAGTGATGTCATGGGCCGCAGCCCAGACTCCCGGAAGTGGGAAAGGATAACGCTTTAAAGAGAAGTCCACTGAATGGCATGCATCTCATTAGACTTAACCCCAAAATAATCCAGAACATTTCCCAAAGTGGCTGAATTCCTGGAGTTCAGCTTTAAAGTCATGGACATTTCCAGTCTCCATGTAGAATTCATATAACTGTAACACACAGAAATACCCATTTAAAAGCAGGAGTTAGACTTTAAGGAGGGCAGCTATGGACAGTAGCCCTCTAAAGCACAGATCTCCAAAGCACAGCCCTCCAGCTGTTGCAGAACTACACGTCCCATTAGGCATTGTAAAACTCTGACATTCACAGACATAACTAGGCATGATGGGAATTGTAGTTCCTGAACAACCGGAGGGCCGTAGTTTGGAGACCCCTGCTCTAAAGTCTTGCTATGATAATCCATAGGCAATACAATGATTGCCAAGCCCATCTCATACCTGAAATAGCACTATTTGATCTATTTAGTCAAAACATTTTGATGACTAACCTGCTGTTCTTGCATCTCCACCACCGTCTCATTTTCATCAAAGAATGCAAAGTGGCTAAAACAAAATAAGACAATATTAGGGGATATGATATCTAGAAATATAGCAATTTCCTGGGCTTACTGCAATAGCAGAACAGGACAGCAGAGGGCCCCAGCACTCAATACAGATAGGTCACCGGTCCTGCAGTGTTATCATTATTATTATACAGGATTTATATAGCGCCAACAGTTTGCCCATCGCTTTACAACATCAGGGAAGACAGTACAGTTACAATACAATACAGGAAGGATCAGAGGGCCCTGCTCGTTAGAGCTTACAGTGTAGAAGGTTAGAAGTGTTATAGTTAAAACATATACCTGGACTCCCAGGGAGTGATGACGCCATCGCTAGGGCCTCCTATGAGAACCAGTTTTCTGAGACGTAGGAAGTTTTGCCTCCATTCTGCCAGAGGAAGATTGAGAGAATAAAATTGAATATATTAGGACAAAAATGTGGCTCTGCAGATATGTACATCAAATGTCTCTATATACTTGACCGTCATCAATTTTGTAAAAGTAATATTTCAAGTGCATGTAAACCCAAAATGTATCCATATATGTTTGGCATCATGATTCAATGTATACATCTTTCTTCAATACACTTTTGTAAATCTTTTAGGAGTTTTTTAGCTAGAGATCCAGCCATAAACAGCCTGACCACGCTAAGCTACGGCTTTGTCAGTCTGTTGTAGGCACTCCTTCAGCTGGCTGTTAGGCCCCTTTCACACAGGGCGGAGCATTACCTCCGTTTGCTCAGCGGGGATCGCTCCGTTGATCCCCGCTGAGCCGGCGGATGACATGGTGGTCCCCGCACACTGTGCAGGCACAGCCCTGTTTTTTCTCCGCTCTCCCCTATGGGGAGATCGGATGAACACGGACCGTCTATCCTATGTCATATCCTGAGCAGGAAAGACCTGGATGTCCTGCAGCCAAGATAAAATAGACATACGCTGGCCATACAGGGTGAAATTTCTTTCCTGAAACCACGGGTTGCAGAAAATAAATTTGCATGATTCCCCCATCAACACAGAGTGCCGACAGGGGGATCCCTCCTCCTGAGCCATTGTCTTCTCCAGGTGGGGGCAGCAGGGGAAGCCGTCCCTGCCGGGAGAAGAAAGTGAATATCGCTGTCGGCTATAGCAGCCGCTTGCGATAATCACAAGTGAATTCAGAAGGCGGGTTGTATCCAAGTTGATTGAGCGATCACCTTGGTACACTTAGCCTGCCCATTAATGGTTCGAATCTCGATTTGAACCGTGTGTGGCCGGCCATAGACTGCTCTGACAACACAGTGTGAGTGACAATCACCATGACATGGACCAGTGAGCAAAATAATAGCTTCTCATTTCCAATCCTGAAAGGGAAAACATGTCAGCTGACCCACCTGTAGTGTTCGGTTCCGGTCTTTCGGAATTTATAGGTGCCAGGAAATCACTGACGTTCATATACATATCATGATGATGAGGATCTGTACACAAAAAAAATCACCATTAAGAAAGGAAAAATACACATTTGTTTGAAGTTTTACAAAATAGAAATAAAAAAATGATGTAAACCCACAGAGAAAAAATGTAAAATACTGCAGATTACGAGTCCTTAGGTATGGTGGCTGCTTTAAAGTAGAAGTTCAGCCAACACCTTACTAACTCTAAACCTACTCGTAGCAACAATCTAAACCTAACCTATCTAGCCCTGTAAAAGAAAAATAAATACCGTATTTATCAGCGTATACCGCGCACTTTTTTCCCCTTAAAATCAGGGGGAAATTGTGGGTGCGCGATATACGCCGAAACTGTTGCAGCGGTGTTTGTTTTTTTTAATTAGGTGCCGAGCACCGCAGCCTAGAGTCGAGCTGATCCTACCCGATCAGAGTGTACTGCGCACTCGGCTACGCCTGCAGCCACGCGAGAGAAGCCGAGAGGAGCCGAACAAACAGGAAATCCGGCTCCTCTCGGCTCGACGCCTAATTCAAAAACTAACACCGCCGCAACCCCGGGCAACGTGCGGATGGAGGACTGGACGGACCCCGCAGACGGACACCTGGACGGACGCCGCAAGGAAGCCGCAGACGGACACCTGGACGGAGGCCGCGAGGAAGCCGCAGACGGACACCTGGACGGGCGCCGCGAGGAAGCCGCAGACGGACCCTGCGCACGGCCGCCGGACCGAACAAGGCCGCCGATGAACGCCGGGCAAGACACCAAAACTGTAAGTAATTCATTTTTTTTTTCAAGAATTTCCCTTCTAGATTAGGGGTGCGCGCTATAGGCAGATAAATACGGTAATCAATATACTTTCCTGTTCTGCAGCCGCTCTGGTCCGGTGCCACGCTGAGCTGTCAGTGTGTGGGAGTGTGCAGGAGAGGCAGCCGACAACAGAAGCCCCATTGTAACTCTATGGGTGACATCACTTCCCAGCCGTTGTCGGCTGTCTCCTGCACACAGCAGAGACCGGATCGGCTTCAGAAAGCATATGTACAGTGATTTCTTCTTTACAGAACTAGATAGATTCGTTTTAGAATATGTGGCTACGAGTAGGCGAATGCCGCATACACAGGATCGGAAATTTCCGACAAGAAAACCGTGGATTTTTTTTCCAACTGAATCTTGGCTCCAACTTGTCTTGCACACACACACGGTCACAGAAATGTTGTCAAAAATTCCGAGCGCCAAAAATGCGGTGACGTACAAAACACTACGACGAGCTGAAAAAAAAATGAAGTTCAATGATTCCGAGCATGCGTAGGATTTTTGAGCGTCGGAATTGCATACAGACGATATGAATTTCCGTCAAGAACTTTTCCCGTCTGAAAATTTGAGAGCCAGCTCTCAAATTTTTGCGGTCGGAAATTCCGACAGAAAAAGTCAGATGGGGCCTACACACGATCGGAATTTCCGACCAAAAGCTCACATGAAACTTTTCTTGTCGGAAATCCCGATCGTATGTACGCAGCATTAGAGTTAGGCCAGCCATACACAGTTTGAATCTCTGCCAGCTCAGCAGGAATCGGCTGAGATTCAAACTGTTAACAGGCAGGCTGAATGTACAAAGTTGATCACCCATCCTGCCAGATTCTCTTACGATTATAGCTAGCAGCTGCTATAGCAGCAAGCGATAATCACTTTATTCTCCCAGTGAGGACGGCTTCCCCTGGCCATGCCACCCCACCAAATTCTGACAGCAAATGTCCGAAGAAGCCTATACATGGTCGGAATTTGACAAAAAGCTCCCATCGAACATCTTTTTGTCGGAAATTCCAAGCGTGTGTACGCGGCATAACTGTGTATGGCTGGCCTTTTTTTTTTTGCTTGTTATATACATAAAATAATAAAGACCAAAAATTTAGAAATATAAATATATATATATATATATATATATATATATATATTACATTACTTTCTGCTATAACATATATCCAATAAAAAAAAAAAAAAAAAAGAATTTCTTCATAAATCTTGGTCAAAATGTATTCTGCTACATTATTTTTGATAAAAAGAAATCCTAATAAGTGTACATTAATTAGTTTGTGTAAAAGAGTTATAGTGCTTACAATAGTGCTACTTAATATATTTATAATATAGTGCCTACAAACTATGGGATATATACTGTAATTTTTATTTTATTTTCTATTCATACTACTAAATCAACGACCTATAACAGGACTACGATATTGCGGTGGACAATCTGACACTAACTGATGCTGGAGGGGAATGACACCGCCACTGCCATTATTACAGCAATCAGTGCTTAAAATATACAGTCACTGTAATAATGACGCTGGCTGGGAAAGGGTTAAATTGTGCTGCTTTTTACTAATGAGCTCTCAATTTCTCAGAAACTGACAGATTGCCCCCTCTGTACAAAGCTCTGTGTTGTTTACCAACACAGAGCTCTGGGCTGTGAATGTATACAGTTGATCAGCAGGTTCCAGGCATGAATCATAAACCCAGAAGTAGGCAACGATGTACCAGTACGTCGCTTTGCCTACAGTGGCCGCCTGTCCAGAGTACAATTCAGTTACTGAATGAATCTTCATAATAATAATAATAATAATAATAATAATAATAATAATAATAATTATTATTATTATTATTATTATTATTAATAATAATAATAAAAATAAAAAATAAAAGTCAACACCTTCTATGGGCTTAGGATTCAGCTGGGCTACACAAGAAGGTGCCGGTGTTCAAGAACCCTCTTGTGTAGCCCCATTGAATCCTAAACCCGGGCTGTACATTGGGGAGGGGGGTTGTCTTCTGTACAGGTGTAGACCAAGCCCCGCCTCTTTATGGTGCTAAACTCCACCCCCTTCATTTAAATGTAAAATGCTAAAGCCTATTGTCTATGTCATTCCAAACTTGCCCTTCCCATGTCATCCTATAGCACCTTACCATTCCAGAAATTGCAGATGGAGTATGTCTGTCCGTACTGTGTGTAGCAGAATCTGTACAAATTGGATTTCACATAGGTCGGGAACAGATAGCGAAGATAATCCGTGTCTGCAAAACAAAAAACAGAACTTATTAAATACTTTTGTGGTTTATGTCAGTCTGTCGTCTGCAAACAATGCAGTGGAATTTAGGCAAAACCTTTTCTTTTATGCATCTCTAACCGTTTCTTTTATATGTTGGACAGAATAAGGAATTGATTGAACCTTTTATTGTTCTCTGTGCCCCGCTTGTTTGCAGTTCCACTAAAAAAAAATTTGGTGGCAAGTCTGGTTAAAGTGGATGTAAACCCAATTTTTTTTAATGTCACAATGTAGAGAATAAGATTTCCCATCATCTGTGCCCAGTCTTGCCACACAGAGTTAATCCAGCTCTGAGCAATCCTCTTTTATTGTTCAGTGAGATAAATCTTGACAAACAGAGAAAAACTTTTTTTCAAATCCACCCCCTTGCTGTGAATGACAGGTGATTCACATATCTCATGCACTAGCCTGAGACAGTGTCAGGTCAATTGCGGTCAGGTGACAAGTGCACCCCGTTGGGGTCAGGAATGCACCACAGGGTAGTGAACCCTATGGTCGACTGCTGCGATTAGAGAGGAAGCGTGAGCCCAAGATTCCCCAGGGCACGGAATCTAAGACCCAGCTTTGTGTTCACCAGAGCCTCTAGTGGGGAGGATGGCCTTCGCCGCAGCTGGATCCAGGTCGTGACCCCTGGGATCCCCTAGGTCACGCTCCGCAGCGAGAGAGGGGAAGCAGCAAGCAGGACAAGCGATAGTGATGGGTAAGCCGAGGTCAGGGCAACAGGCAGACAAGGGTAACCGAGGGACAGGCAAAAGGTCAGGATCACAGGCAAACAGGAGATGTCAGGGACGAGCCAAAAACGGCACACAGGAAGATAATCGTAGCACACTGCAGACAAGGACTAAAGCTAACAACACGGTTAAACAGCAAAGCAGACTAGCAGTGCAATGGTTAATATAGGCTTCCTGTGATGGCCTAGGGTGGAGCAATACAGGGAGGAAGGTGATAAAAGACAGTCAGAAGGAGGGTCAGGCCTCTAATGAACACATGGAGATCAGGTAAGCTGCCAGACTTTATTGCATATCCATGACAGACGGGCATTATTTATTAATTCCCACCCCCACTCATTTTCTGAAATCATGTGGTTACTTCTCTGGGATTTGACTGGATGTTGGTGATCATAGCAGAATTCAGTGTAAAGATATACACAGGAAAAAAAATGCATTTTGATAAGGGGAGTGTAGAGGAGGGCGGTTAGTCTACTGACATCACAACTCCACCCACCGAGCTCCAGACAACAGACCCACCCACAGAATCTTCAGTTTTTCAGTTCTTATAACAGACAGAGGGGAGAAATTTGACAGGTAAGGATACATGCAGGAGGCATCTATATCCTTATAGATCAGCACTATGGCAGTAGTTTAGAAAGGATGAGTGGGTTTACACCCACTTTAAAGTGGAAATCCACCCATAAATATAACATTACATCAGTAGTTTTAAAAAAATGTCATTAGTCCTTTACAATTTTTTTTTTTTTTTTAGATGCCTTCAAAGTGTTGTTGCTAGGCAGAATAGTTAATCTTCCCACTTCCTGCACCTAGGTGCTTAATGCTTCCTAACCTACACCGCACAGACTCCTGGGAATGTAGTGGGTGTAACTTTCCAGGAGTCTGTGCACTCCCCAGTCTCAAAGAATCATGTGACTTGGACAGCACAGGTGCTGAAACCTGATCTGACACTGCTTGTGCAGCACTGACCATGTGCGAGATCTGCAAGGCTGAAATCCAGGAAGTCATACAGTCTGGCTTCATGATGCCCACACTTAAGATGGCCCCAGTCAATTTCTATTTTATAAAGTGTCTAAATGCTGTAACAACCTAACAAAACGGACCTTAGTTTACAGACCAACTTTACTAGAATACATTAAGCTTGTGTATTACAGGGGTATATATATATATAAAAAGTGAAATTGTGGCCGGAACTCCGCTTTAATGTGGCAATTGTGTTCTAGTAAGCCAAACAAAGAACAACTAGAGGGAACAAAGAAATACAATGCTGCAAACAGAAGGTATGTAAAGATGTAACAGACACATCAAAGAGAAAGAAAGAAAGAGAAAGAAAGAAAGAGAAAAAAAGAAAGAAAGAAAGAAAAAAAAAAAGAAAGAAAAAAAAAAAAAAGAAAGAAAGAAAGAGAAAGAGAAAAAGAAAGAAAGAAAGAGAAAGAGAAAGAGAAAAAGAAAGAAAGAAAGAAAAAAAGAAAGAGAAAGGGAGAAAAAAAAAAGAGAAAAAAAAGAAAGAGAAAAGAAAGAAAGAAAGGAAGGAGAAAGAAAAAGAAAGAAAGAAAAGAAAAGGAAAGAAGAAAGAAAGAAAGAAAGAAAGAAAGAAAGAAAGAATGAAAGAAAGAAAAAGAAAGAGAAAGAAAAAGAAAAAGAAAGAAAAATAAAGAAAAATAAAGAAAAAGAAAGAAAGAAAGAAAGAAAGAAAGAAAGAAAAAGAAAGAAAAAAAGAAAAAAAGAAAGAAAAAGAAAAAGAAAGAAAAAAAGAAAAAAAAAGAAAAGAAAGAAAGAAATCCACACTAAAAATTCCTAGAATGCTGCACAAGTAAAAAAGGAACAATCACTTCCTTTTACTGACAAAGAACGGTTATGCAGGAATGTGGGCCACGTGTGGCTGGGGACCATTCCATGAACATTCCTAGCAATAATAAAACAGGATAATTATATAGAACACTAGGACTGGAAGTGTGGGTATGTCATCATTCCGAGACATTGTCAACTGCCAGCGGAATTCATCCTTCACTGATCCGCCTCCAGTTAGGGAAAATCTAACATCTTATTACTGCCCTTAGCACTGTCATATTTAATGAGGTCACAGTTGTCGTGTGTCACTGCTCGCGAGTGTCAGTGTGTCGTTGCTCCGAGACCCTAAATACCAGTGTTTATCATTACTTTACTGGGGTTGATTTACTAAAAGTGGGAGAGTGCAAAATCCGGTGCAGCTCTGCATTGTAACCAATCAGCTTCCAGTTTTTTTGTCAAAGTTTAAAAGAGAATTACGTTTTTTTTTTATTATTATTCCAGTTTCATACTTACCTAGGTGGATGCAGCATCGGTCCAATGCTGAATCTGCCCCCTGATGCCTCTGCACTGAGAACCAAGCGATCGAACATCGCCGGTGGCTCAGGTTCTCTCAGCTCCCCGAACAGAGAGCTGCTGCCTGTCAATCAGCATCTCTCCTCCTCTTAGCCTCCATGCTTACTGGAGTGCTGAGCTGTGGAGGGGCAGGCAGAGGCCTTCTCAGCGGCTCACAGAGAGGCTGAGACAGCTATCAGTTCAGGCACCTGGCCGATCCAGACTCCCAGAGTCGGGATGACACGGTGCCTGGACTAATCCTGGCGACGTCAGCGGAGAGCGGACTTCAGACCGCTCTCTGCTAAAAATGGGTCACAGGCAGGGGCGGACTGACAACTCGTGGGGCCCCCGGGCAATAGAAGATTATGGGGCCCCTGGGCTTACAGATGGCCACCACGCCAGGAGGAAGTGCAGAGGCGGGGCAGCTAAAATCTTGGGATTTTCACATCAAAAGCATGTCGGTTTCGGACATATCAGGGACAGATGCAGTGCTTTAACTGGGCCGGAACGCGGCGGTACTCAGTAGCGCCACTTCCAAAAATGGCCCTCGAGAGTACCAGCACCTCTCCGTGCGCCCAGTACGTGGGTTTCTCGTACCCGAACGCACTGGCGTATCGCACCGGGCGCAACATTGGTGGAGGGCACAAAATACCGGCGTCCGTGTCGCTCTCGCTGCCGTTTTTTTTTTTTTCCTTTGAAGTCGACTTCAATACAGTAAGCGGCAGCCATACAAAAGCCCTGTGATTGGCCGGACAGGGTCATGTGCGGCCGTACGCTGTGGAATTCTGGGACATGTAGTCATGATGTGAGGCTCGCATCATGAGTCATGATCCGAGCCTCGCATCATGACTACATGTCCCAGAATTCCACAGCGTACGGCCGCACATGACCCTGTTTGGCCAATCACAGGGCATTTGTGTTGCGAGCGCACTGCAAATCATCGACAGAGGCGGAGCTGGTCACGTGTGGATGCGGCTGGTCGTGACCACTTGCTGGAGTCCCGCCTCTCGGCCTAGGGCGCTTTGAATTTCTGAGGTCTCTGTCACCATCACCCCCCGTTTAAGCCATTCTCCTCTGTCAAACCACCTCCTCTATGTCAGCCATCCTCCTCTATGTCAGGCAGCCCACACCCCCTTTGTCAGCCCACCCATCCTCTGTCAGCCCACCCCCCCTCTGTCAGCATCCACCCCCTCTCAGCCCACTCCTCCTCTGCCAACCCATCTCCCCTCTGTCAGCCCACCCCCCCCCCTCTGTCAACCCACCCCCCCTCTGTCAACCCACCAACCTCTGTCAGGCCATCCCCCCCTCTGTCAGCTCCCCTCTGTCAGCCCCCATCCCCTCTCAGCCCACTCCTCTCTGTCAGTCCACACCTCCTCTGTCAGCCCACCCCCCTCTCTGTCAGTCCACTCCTCCTCTGTCAGCCCACCCCTCCTCTATCAGCCCATCCTCCCTTTGTCAGCCCACCCCCTCTCTGTCAGCCACAGCAGGGAGCCAGGCTAGCCACCTGCAGCAGGGTGCATTGTGCCAGCCACCCACCGACCCACAGCAGGGAGCCAGGCCAGACACCCACCCACCCACAGCAGGGAGCACCGTGCAAGCCAGCCACTGACCCACAGCATGGAGCCAGACCAGCCACCCACAGCAGGGTGCACCGTGCAAGCCAGCCACTGACCCACAGCAGGGAGCCAGGCCAGTCACCCACAGTAGGCTGCATCGTGTCAGCCAGCCACCGACCCACCCACCCACTGACCCACATCAGGGAGCCAGGCCAGCCACCCACAGCAGGCTGCACCATGTCAGCCAGCCACTGACCCACCCTCTGACCCACAGCAGGGAGCCAGGCCAGCCACCCACCCACAGCAGGCTGCACCGTGCAAGCCAGCCACTGACCCACAGCAGGGAGCCAGGCCAGCCACCCACAGCAGGGTGCACCATGCAAGCCAGCCACTGACCCACAGCAGGGAGCCAGGCCAGCCACCCACAGCAGGGTGCACCATGCAAGCCAGCCACTGACCCACAGCAGGGAGCCAGGCCAGCCACCCACAGCAGGCTGCACCATGTCAGCCAGCCACTGACCCACCCTCTGACCCACAGCAGGGAGCCAGGCCAGCCACCCACCCACAGCAGGCTGCACCGTGCAAGCCAGCCACTGACCCACAGCAGGGAGCCAGGCCAGCCACCCACAGCAGGGTGCACCATGCAAGCCAGCCACTGACCCACAGCAGGGAGCCAGGCCAGCCACCCACAGCAGGGTGCACCATGCAAGCCAGCCACTGACCCACAGCAGGGAGCCAGGCCAGCCACCCACAGCAGGGTGCACCATGCAAGCCAGCCACTGACCCACAGCAGGGAGCCAGGCCAGTCACCCACAGTAGGCTGCATCGTGTCAGCCAGCCACCGACCCACCCACCCACTGACCCACATCAGGGAGCCAGGCCAGCCACCCACAGCAGGCTGCACCATGTCAGCCAGCCACTGACCCACCCTCTGACCCACAGCAGGGAGCCAGGCCAGCCACCCACCCACAGCAGGCTGCACCGTGCAAGCCAGCCACTGACCCACAGCAGGGAGCCAGGCCAGCCACCCACAGCAGGGTGCACCATGCAAGCCAGCCACTGACCCACAGCAGGGAGCCAGGCCAGCCACCCACAGCAGGGTGCACCATGCAAGCCAGCCACTGACCCACAGCAGGGAGCCAGGCCAGCCACCCACAGCAGGGTGCACCATGCAAGCCAGCCACTGACCCACAGCAGGGAGCCAGGCCAGCCACCCACAGCAGGGTGCACCATGCAAGCCAGCCACTGACCCACAGCAGGGAGCCAGGCCAGTCACCCACAGCAGGCTGCACCGTGTCAGACAGCCACCCACTGACCCACGGCAGAGAGCCAGGCCAGCCACCAACAGCAGGGTGCCAGGCAGCCACCCACAGAAGCCAGCCACCCACGGTGACCCACCCACAGCAGGGCCAGGGTGCCAGCCACCCATGGTGACTCATCCACAGCAGGGCCAGGGAGCCAGCAAGCCACCCACAGTGACCCACCCACACCAGGAAACCAGCCAGCTACAATGGGGTGCCAGCCAACCACCCACAGGAGCCAACCAGCCACAGTGACCCACCCACAGCAGGGAGCCAGCCACCCACAGGAGCAAACCAGCCACAGTGACTATCCACAGCAGGATGCCAGCCACCCACGGTGACCCACCCACACCAGGGATCCAGCCAGCCACAGCAGGGTGCCAGCCAGCCACCAACAGGTGCCAGCTAGCCACCCACAGGAACCAGCCACAGAGGATGTGGGAGCCAGCCACAGCTACAGCACCCACAGATAAGGCAAGAGTAGCGCTACAATTGTATTTCTACTTTGTGAGAGGTTGGGCAGGGGTGAGAGTCATGGCACACAGAGGGTGTCCCATTAGACTCTGTTGTAGTCTCTAATGGGGCCTAGAGGGGACACTTTCTAATAGACTGTCCATGGGACACTGTTAGAAAAAGACCCCCCTCCAGGTCCCATTAGATTCTGCTGTTAAACATTTTTTTTTTTTAAGGTAGTACTTTGTACAAATTGAAGTCCAACATGCCTGTCTGCCTGATGCCATTGCCAAAAGCCCCCTCCTGCTGCGGCCTGCAATAATTTGATCAATAACAGAGCTTCATGATCTATACCCTCAGGGCTTTCAGCATGTAAGGGGTTAAATGATTAATCCAGTGTAATGCATCCTTCAGGGCTTTCAGCATGTAAGGGGTTAAATGATTAATCCAGTGTAATGCATCCTTCAGGGCTTTCAGCATGTAAGGGGTTAAATGATTGCAAGATTAATCATTTAATCCCTTACAGTAAGGGGTTAAATGATTAATCCTGCAATCATTTAACCCCTTACATGATGAAAGCCCTGAAGGATGCATTACACTGGATTAATCATTTAACCCCTTACATGCTGAAAGCCCTGAGAGGGATACATTACATAGGATTAAGGATGAGCTCCAGAGTGTTCGCACAGTGCACGTGCAGAGCCCATTTTGTTCAATACCCTTTTGCACATTTTATTTATGTTCAGTAGCTCTTTCTACAGTAGCTCTTTTTCAGGGTACTTTCTAAGGGTATTTTCATGTTCAGTATTGGGGGGGGGGGGGAGCACCGGCGCCTAATAGAGTACCGGCACCTCTTTTGGCCCACTTAAAGCACTGGACAGCTGTAAAAAAAAAACATAGATTTTTACATACTGTCCCTGGTTTTACTGAGCCTGGCAACCCTGATGGGGCCCCCTAGTGGCATGGGGCCCTCGGGCAGTGCCCGAGTGACTCAATGGTCAGTCCGCCCCTGGTCACAGGAGTGCAAAAACGAATTGCAATCCTGTGGCCCATAAGAGAAGTCCAGCCAAACAAGCTCAGGCTGGACTTCTCCTTTAATTGAACAAGCTGATTAGAAGCTGATTGGCTACCATGCACAGCTGCATCAGATTTTGCACTCTCCAGTTTTAGTACATCAACCCCCAAGTGTCAGTATATCATTACTCTAAAGCCTCGTACACACAATCAGATTTTCAGACGAACGTTCATCCATTTTTTGTTGCATGCTAGTCTCATGTTGAAAGTGAAGAGGTTACTCACCATATGAAAATTCTCATACGACACAGAATACAACGTTAGAAGTGTTGTAATGTGTTGAATAGTTTCTGAGAATGCTTAACTGGTTCCCGACCGGCTCCTGTAGATATACGTCGGCAGCATGCCCCTGCCGCGAGCTCCGTGACCGTGCCCGCGGGACCTGCGGATTTGAAGTCCGCCGGTGTCCGCAATCGGGTCACAGAGCTGCAGAACGGGGAGAGGCAAGTGTAAACATGCCTCTCCCCATTCTGCCTAGTGACACTGTCACCAATTGCCTGTTCCCTGTTATTGGGAACAGCAATCAATGACGTGACACATGTAGCCACGCCCCCTAACAGTAAGAATCACCCACTAGGGCAGTGGTCCCCAAACTTTTTGGCACCAAGGACCGGTTTTGTGGAAGAATATTTTTCCAAGGCCCGGTAGGAGGACAGTGTCCTTTGCCTTGCGGTCCCGGCTAGAGAGGCGGTACGGCCTGGCTTTGGGCCGCGGACCGGGGGTTGACGACCTCTGCACTAGGGCACACTTAACTCCTTCAGCGCCACCTAGTGGTTAACCCCATTCACTGACATTTATAGCGTGTATATTCTCTCTCTCTCTCTCTATATATATATATATATATATATATATATATATATTTCCCTTTAAGAGTCACCAGAGGGTGCACGCTTCAAGACGGGGGACCTGATGCGCATAGCCGGCGGTCGCGATCACCACCCATGTGCGATCGCGTGCAAAGCACCAGCATGGGCATTTGTGTGTTTAAACACACAAATCCCGGTGCTGTCAGAGGGGAGGAGACGTGTCGTTTGTTCCTAGTAAGTAGGAACAGCGAAATGTCTCCTCTCCTACTCAGTCAGTGGTCAGAGTGATGACACTAGGGGTCTCAGAGTAATGACACACTGGTACACAGGGTTTCATAATAATGATGCACTGACATTTGGGGTTTCGGAGTAATAGCACTTTGATGACACACTAAATCTTGGGGTCTTATGCCGCGTACAGACGATTGGACATTCAGACAACAAAACCGTGGATTTTTTCCGACGGAAGTTCGCTCAAACTTGTCTTGCATACACACGGTCACACAAATGTTGGCGGAAATTCTGATCAGCAAGAACGCGGTGATGTACACCCTGTGTATCAGTGTGTCATTACTCTAAGACCTCAAGTGTCAACGTGTCATTACACTGAGACCCCAAGTATCAACACTCTGAGACCCCAAGTTTTAACGTGTCATTACTCTGAGACCCCCAAGTGTCAACGTGTCATTACTCTGAGACCCCACGTGTCAACACTCTGAGACCCCCAAGTGTCAACGTATCATTACTCTGAGACCCCAAGTATCAACACTCTGAGACCCCAAGTTTTAACGTGTCATTACTCTGAGACCCCAAGTGTTTTAGAGGAAGAAAAAGAGATGACATTTGGAAAAAATAAGAAAAGGAAAACAACCATTCCTGACCACTATTATCTGCACAAAATATTCAGAAAATGCTGCACACATCAAAATGAATCATTCACTTCCTTTTGGTGTTCCTCTTTTACTGACAAAGAACGCTTATGCAGGAATGTGGGCCACGTGTGGCTGGGGACCATTCACTGAACATTCCTAGCAATATAACAACAGGACATTTATATAGAAAACTAGGACTGGAAATGTGGGTATGTCATCATTCTGAGACATTGTCAGACTTATTCCATAAATCAAAATGCCAGTAGAATTCATCCTTCACTGATCTGCCTCCAGTCCAGTTACATGAAATCTAACATCTTATCACTGCCCTTAGCACTGTCATATTTAATGGGGCCACAGTTGTCATGTGTCACTGCTCGCCGAGTGTCAGTGTGTCATTACATCAAGACACCAAGTCAGGGGCGGACTGACAACTCATGGGGCCCCCAGGCAATAGAAGATTATTGGGCCCCTGGGCTTACAGATGGCCACCACGCCAGGAGGCAGTGCAGAGGCGGGGCAGCTAAATCTTGGGATTTTCACATCAAAAGCATGTCGGTTTCGGACATATCAGGGACAGATGTAAAAAAAACATAGATTTTTACATACTGTCCCTGGTTTTACTGAGCCTGGCAACCCTGATGGGGCCCCCTAGTGGCATGGGGCCCTCGGGGAATGCCCAAGTGACTCAATGGTCAGTCCGCCCCTGCACCAAGTGTCAGTGTATGATTACTCCAAGACTCCAAGTGGTGCATCATTACTTGGAAACCAAAAGTGTCAGTGCGTTATAAATTTAAGATCCAAAGTGTCAGTGCATCATTACCCTGGGACACCAAGTGTAAGTGCATCATCGGGTGTCATTATTCTGAGACCTTAAAGGGGAGTTCCAGCCTTTTAATGTTTATTAAAAGTCAGCAGCTACAAAAAGTATAGCTGCTGACTTTTAATAAAACAGACACTTACCTGTTCCCCCGGTCCAGTGATGCGGGCATACAGAGCGTCTCTCCTCTCCCCGCTCCTCTCCTCGGCGCCTCCATTCACATCCTGAGCACCCAACCGTGATAGCTTTTGGCTTCACAGCTGGGCACGCACTGCACATGCAGAATCTCCTGTGACCTGTCACGTGTCCCAGGAGATCGCCTGGAGGGAGGGGCCGCCTAGGGGCAGAGGAGGAGTCGCCTAGATGGTCCCTAGGTTGAAGTACGAAGTGGGACAGGAAGTCCCACTCCTACCGAAGCCCCCCCCCCCCCCCCCCCCAAAAAAATGGATATGCCAAATGTGGCATGTAAGGAGACAAGGAGTGCTTAAAGCGAAAGTTCCACTTTTAGGTGGAACTCCGCTTTAAGTATAAGTGCACCATTACTCTGGGAACCCAAGTGTCAGTGCATCATTATTCTAGGAACCCATAATTTATTTGAGACCCCCCACCAAGTGGCATTGGGGTTGATTTACTAAAGGCAAGTAGACTTTGCAAATTGAAGTTGCACTCTGCAAATGCAATTACTCCAGAGCTTAGTAAATGATGTAAAGCTTCACTTTGCAAAGAATACCTGAACACATACAAGGAAAAAAAATATATATATAAAACTCTGAATCCCAGTGCAGAGTCGAAATTCTGTGTAAGCTATGTGTTGCTTCTCTTCTCCCTTATGTGACAGTGTTCAGGCCTGGGGATAGACGACTCAGGGTCAGGTAGTGCACCCTGGAAGAATGTGGAGAAAGTCACTTTGCTCTAAATCAGGGGCCTCCAAACTTTCTAAACAAGGGTCAGTTTACTGTCCTTCAAAATTTAGGGGGGCCGGACTGTAGCCCAGCGGTGATAAATGCCCCATCTTTGTTATTAGGGGGAGAAATGGTTGGTGTCAGTTGGGGAAATAGTGCCCCATTGTAGCAGTCAGTGCAGGGGATAGTGCCCCATTGTAGCAGCCAGCGCAGGGGATAGTGCCCCATTGTAGCAGTCAGTGCAGGGGATAGCGCCCCATTGTAGCAGCCGGCGCAGGGGATAGTGCCCCATTGTAGCAGTCGGCGCAGGGGATAGTGCACCATTGTAGCAGTCGGCGCAGGGCATAGTGCACCATTGTAGCAGTCCGCGCAGGGGATAGTGCACCATTGTAGCAGTCGGCGCAGGGGATAGTGCACCATTGTAGCAGTCGGCGCAGGGGATAGTGCACCATTGTAGCAGTCGGCGCAGGGGATAGTGCACCATTGTAGCAGTCGGCGCAGGGGATAGTGCACCATTGTAGCAGTCGGCGCAGGGGATAGTGCACCATTGTAGCAGTCGGCGCAGGGGATAGTGCACCATTGTAGCAGTCAGCGCAGGGGATAGTGCACCATTGTAGCAGTCAGCGCAGGGGATAGTGCCCCATTGTAGCAGCCAGTGCAGGGGATAGTGCCCCATTGTAGCAGCCAGTGCAGGGGATAGTGCCCCATTGTAGCAGCCAGTGCAGGGGATAGTGCCCCATTGTAGCAGCCAGTGCAGGGGATATTGCCCCATTGTTGGTGTCAGTTTGGAGACCACTATTCTAAATCATAGGCAGTAAGAACAATGCTCACATACATACATTTCAAGTAGGTTTGGCCAAAGTTCAGCTTTAATAATACAAGTGAGATGCGATGAGGGGAGGCCAGTCTATCATAATAGTAGTTTCATGTACCAAAAAGAGTAATGACCCCGTTTATCCTGGCCTCTTCCCTATTTAGGCTTTTATGTTATGACAGTATGTCAGCAAATAGCAATAAGGTGCAGACTACAGGACCAAACCTCGCTCTGTAAACATACTTCACTGGGAGAACAACCTTACCAGAGTAATACAAACTGGGGAATGTGCCAGCTACAGCAATGACGCACTCTGTGACACCCCTACGAGAACAGTGGCGTGACAACTAGCCAACTACCTTCAGAAAAAAAAATGATTCTAGTCCACGATATAACTATGGACCTAGAAGCCAAAAAGGATGGGCATGGCAGCCAAGCAGTCAACATTTTCAGAAAGAGGATATTCTTTAATCTAAATATCTCATATAGTAACTGATATCAGTAGTGGATTTCTGGTAAAGCAGACATGTAAAGAAGATTTGCATATTCCCGAGTCTGATTATTCATTTAGGATAGCTAAACCTAGCAACAAATATGCAAGATATTCAAGTCGACTAAAAAATTGTTTTATTATTGCATGTGAACAACAGTCAAAAAGAAAAGCTACGCGTTTCGGCCATCAATCTTTAACCACTTGCCGACCAGCCACCATCATAATACGGCGGCAGGTCGGACGCGTTCCCACAAATCACTGTAGGTGTACGTCGGCACCTTTAAGGGCAATAGCAGGGGCGTGCACCAGGTGAACGGTGGGGGGGAAGTGATTCGACGCATGCGTGGAAGCATTGAACTTCCGGGGTCGCGTACGTCGCGGGGCCATCGTCGCCGCCACGTCACCGCATATCCTGTCCGCGGGGAATTTGGTCTTGGTTAAAAAAAAAAATTTAAAATTTAAAATGAAACAGTGCTGTAATTCTACCTTTCTCTCTCGATCGATCGATCGATCGATATATATAGATATATATATATATGCTATATTACACACTACCGACTAGAACTACTAATCCTTTGGCAGGTTCAATAAATCTCTTTCATATGTGCATCTACTGGTTTTCTACTTTAAGCCAAATGAAAAAAAAAAAAAACAATCTGATTTTGCAAAAGTCTTACCTCCATACTGTCCCATCTGAGGAGAAGACAAGGAAATGAATGTGTTCACGTTGTGATCTGGAATGGTCTCCAAGAGACCCCGACAGATTAATCCTCCTGTATAAAGAAGAATATAACAAGATTTAGGATTTGTAAATGAAACAAATTTTGCTGAAGGGAAAATAAACCATAAAAAATATGTTAGATAGATAATATACAGTATACTACATAGCAGATCCTTATGTTTTTTTTCCCCTTTTCCCCTGGTGATCCTGCCAGTAATACACTTCCTGTCCTAGACTGTTCATCAGTGGCCACCCAGCCACACGGGGTGCAGGCGCTCCCCTAATCCATGCATCTGGCCCTAATCTACATGCAGGGCTTCGGACGCCTGTTTTTTGTTTTTGTTTTTGTTTTTTTAAGCACATGATTAGAGCCTGTGGCTTAAAAAAAAAAAGGGTGGGCTTGGGGCGCAGTAGGTCAGTAGATTGTTTTTAAAAAAGGTCTATTTGTATGTGTGCGTTTTTTTTATTTTCTATGTTGGTTGAACTGGAAGAACTGGATGGACGTCTTTTGTTTAACTACCGTGTTTCCCCGAAAATAAGCCTGGGTCTTATATTAATTTTGGCAACAAAAGATACAGTAGGGCTTATTTTCGGGGTAGGTCTTACCATGTAATGTGCTGTATTTGTCTCCCCGTCTCTCTCCCTGCCTGACAAGAATCCCCAGTGTGAACTGAGATAAAATGCTTGTAAAATCCTATAATCCTCTCTTTTACAGTATTAGATAATGTACAATGTGTGTGTTTTTGTAATATAATTGTGCCAAATACCTTTTGTTATAGCGCCGCTCTGCGCTTCTGTGACCCGCCGGAGCTCTCTTCCCGCATTTATATTACAGAAACACACACATTGTACATTATATATATATAATACTGTAATAGAGTGGGTTAAAGGATTTTACAAACATTTTAAACTAGGGCTTATTTTCGGGGTAGGGCTTATATTGCAGCCGCCCTGGAAAATAACGGTAGGTCTTATTTTCGGGGTAGGTCTTATTTTCGGGGAAACACGGTATGTAACTACGATTTGTTAGACACTGTCAACTTGTTTGTTTTTTGCAGGCTGGGAATTTTATTTTTTCAAATAATATATCTTTATTGATTTTTTTTTTTTTTTTTTTTAATCTCTTTATTAATTTTCCATCCTTTTTTTTTCTCCATACAAAAAAAAGAATTATATACATACATATACTTGTACATTTCACATTTAACATTTCATACTTTACATTTATCTGCTCTCTTCTCGAGCCTCTATAAAAATTCTACTTAACAATCCATTCACCCGACCTTTATAAATTCCTTTATTGAAATTTTAATCATTGAAATGTATAACAACATTTTTTTTTTTTTATCCAACAATTTTTTTTTAGGTTTCTCATGAGGTACACGTCATACTTATTCCCCCTGTATAACAAAAAAAGAAAAAAAAAGTTTTGGGAAATGTATTGTTTGTGATGTGCAAAACCTTTCCATGTACACCCTACTGCGAAAGCTAGTTATACAATGGGGTGGCTGCCATATTTTTTTATAGCTTAGGAACAGCATTGTTACCCTGGGACAGGAAGTGTTTTAGAACTAGAAAACATGGCCCTCCTCATAACATAGGGAGGTGGTTTTAGTTTCCAGAGATAGCTGGGAACAATGTACCGTATATACTCGAGTATAAGTCGACCCGAATATAAGCCGAGGCACCTTATTTTACCACAAAAAAATGGGAAAACGTATTGACTTGAGTAGAAGCCTAGGGTGTCCATCTGCATGCCTCACTGTGCCTCACTGTGCCCATGTCCATGCCTCACTGTGTCCATGACTAAACTGACATTTAACATGGGAGTCTATGGAAGGGGTGCCCAGCTTTGAAAAATCGGTGCTCCCCGGCCGTAGGTCCCCCGGACAACAAACTTTGCACACTTGTAGAGGAAGAGTGGGGCTACATGTATGCCAAGTTTCGGCCGGTACCGGGTCCCCAAAGTCACTGGAGAAATGACCGTTTAACACGGGTGTCTATGGAAGGGGTGCCCAGCTTTGAAAAATCGGTGCTCCCCCGCCGTAGGTCCCCCGGACAACAAACTTTGCACACTTGTAGAGGAAAAGTGTGCCAAGTTTGGAGTCCAGGGGACCTATGGCCGGCCGGTACTGGATCCCCAAATTCTGGGAGATCAGGCGCAAAAAGGTGACTCCAGTATAAGCCGAGGGGGGCATTTTCAGCACAAAAAAAGGGTGCTGAAAAACTTGGTTTATACTCGAGTATATATGGTAACTGATAAAAGTACAGCACAGCATCAGCTTAGCAGATTTCGGGCAGGATCAATAGGCATGTTTTTGCATACACTGAACTGACATAACACACTTTTAATGGTACATTTAACAGACCAAAAAGGAGCAAATAAGAGAAGTTCACTGGATTAAGACGGACGTCGCACTAGCAGTGTAGCGTCTGTCTTACTCCATTGCATGCGTGGTCTTAGATGAACACAGGAGAATTACGGCACCCCGTTTCCTAAAATCAAAAGGAAGAATCTTCCCTCTGGCTTGAGCGGCACTCCAAGTTTTCTATTTAGGTCGCAAAGAGAAGTCCATTGTCACAATTGTTGGTTGTGCCTGGATATATTACAGTGCCTTGAAAAAGTATTCATACCCCTTGAAATTTTCCACATTTTGTCAATTTACAACCAAACATGTAAATGTATTTTATTGGTATTTTATGTGATAGAGCAACACAAAGTGGCACATAATTGTGAAGTGGAAGGAAAATTATAAACGGTTTTCAATTCTTTTTACAAATAAATATGTGAAAAGTGTGGGGTACATTTGTATTCAGCCCCCTTTACTCTGATACCCCTAACTAAAATCTGGTGGAACCAATTGCCTTTGGAAGTCACCTAATTAGTAAATAGAGCCCACCTGTGTGTTATTTAATCTCAATATAAATACAGCTGTTCTGTGAAGCCCTCAGAGATTTGTTAGAGAACCTTAGTGAACAAACAACATCACGAAGGCCAAGGAACACACCAGACAGATCAGGAATAATGTTGTGGAGAAGTTTAAAGCAGGGTTAGATTATAAAAAAATATCCAAAGCATTGAACATCTCACAGAGTACTGTTCAATTCAAATATGGAAAGAGTATGACACAACTTCAAGCCTACCAAGGCATGGCCGTCCACCTAAACTGACAGGCCGGGCAAGGAGAGCATTCATCAGAGAAGCAGCCAAGAGGTCCATGGTAACTCTGGAGGAGCTGAAGATATTCACAGCTCAGGTGGGAGAATCTGTCCACAGGACAACTATTAGTTGTGCTCTCCACAAATCTGCCCTTTATGGAAGAGTGGCAGGAAGAAAGCCATTGTTGGAAGAAATCCATAAGAAGTCCTGTTTGCAGTTTGTGAGAAGCCATGTGGGGGGCACAGAAAACATGTGGAAGAAGTTGTTCTGATCAGATGAGACCAAAATTGTACTTTTTGGCCTAAAAGAAAAAACGCAATGTGTGGAGGAAAACTAACACTGTACATCACCCTCAATACACCATCCCCACTGTGATACATGGTGGTGGCAGCATCATGTTGTGGGGATGCTTTTCTTCAGCGGGGACAGAGTTGATGGAAAGACGGACGGAGCCAAGTACAGGGCAATCTCAAAAGAAAACCTTTTAGAGTCTGCAAAAGACTTGAGACTGGGGCGGAGGTTCACCTTCCAGCAGGACAACGACCCTAAACCTACAGCCAGAGCCACAATGGAATGGTTTAGATCAAAGCATATTCATGTGTTAGAATGACCCAGTCAAAGTCCAGACCTAAATCCAATTGAGAATCTGTGGCAAGACTTGAAAATTGCTGTTCACAGACACTCTCCATCCAATCTGACAGAACTTCAGCTATTTTGCAAAGAAGAAGAATGGGCAAAAATGTCCCTCTCTGGATGTGCAAAGCTGGTAGAGACATCCCCAAAAAAACTTGCAGCTGTAATTGTAGTGAAAGGCGGTTCTACAAAGTATTGACTCCGGGGGGCGCTATACAAATGTATCCCACACTTTTCACATATTTATTTGTAAATATTTTGAAAACAAATTTATCATTTTCTTTCTACTTCACAATTATGTGCCACTTTGTGTTGGTCTATCACATAAAATCCCAATAAAATACATTTACGTTTTTGGTTGTAACATGACAAAATGTGGAAAATTTTAAAGGGGTATGAATACTTTTTCAAGGCACTGTACAAGAGCTTATGTATAATTTAAAAAGTGCAGCTGTCCTTCAAAGCAGCTTTCATTGCTCAGCCCACACATCCTGTTCAAATATTATTTGGCAGAGATTCTACAGCCAGACTAATGCTGACCCTGCATTATAATTCAAAACTTATGAATAAATTATAGTGATTTCATGAACGGACATGTATGACATCTGTATAAGGAAGAGGGCGGAGATGGTAACGTGTCGCTCTGTATGTGTACATGTTTACACGTGCTGAAGGCTAATCTATGTGCTGAGTCATGTGACTCACACCCAGGAATGAGAAGCATGCCGCGGGATTAGATGTCACGGATATCGTTGCCAAGATGGAAAATAGCTGGCATGTGACGGTCACAGAAGATAAAGACTGCCTCGTTCATATATAGGAAGATGGGCATTAGGGCGGGTTAGGGGGTTCCTTGTGAGCAGATGAGACAGAGGCTCCAGTATGCCTGGGGTCAGTCTGTCACAGTGCCACGCAATCATTAGCAGCGCATCATGCGGAATTAATGCGCTGTGACTGCAATTATTCATTGAATAACACGGGGCTCCAGCAACTGCACTGCTGTCCTTTCTAGGAGCAGATTGTCTGAGAGCATTAAAGAGAACCTGTCACTATCTGATGAGCACACAGCTTCTAATATCAGCAGAAAACAAACAAGTATGGCATCAGCTTTGTGATCCATCTCAGCTCAATCTGCATGCATATATTCAGCTGAATCAGAAAACGGTGATCCCCTAATAAAGTAAGGTGCAAAATTAACAAAGAAAGAGATGCCATGGTGCTAATAACAGGCACTAGATAGTATCTTCATATATCTGTATATACATCAATGCCATGCCTAGGTGCAAGCTATATCCTGATGTCAGAGCTCTGATAGTTGTCCCCCCCCACCCATACCCAGCTCTACAACTCCCCCCCCCCCCCATACTCCTCCATAGTGGTAAATACCTAGGCTCTGTGCCTCCATTTTCTCCAGAATGGTACATAGCCAGTATACATAGTATTGTGTACCTAGCTGTGTGCTTCCTCCTTCCCTGGATGGGTACATGCATAGCTCTGTGTCCCCCCTCCTCCTCCATAATGGTATATATACCCAGCTCTGTGCCCCTCCTCCTCACCCAGATTGGTACATGTGCAATTCTTTACCCGCATCTAGGTGAGGAGGAGGGGCACAGAGCTGGGTATATATACCATCATGGAGGAAGAGGGGGGGCACAGAGATAGAAATAAGCACACAGACAGCTGCCCCTACTCCAGCCAATCAGAGACACTAAGGCTCATGTGATCGACTGCTTCCAATCCGCACCCAGCACTGGTGATTGCCAGAAACTGGAGGAGATCGGGAAAGAAGGGGGAAACGGCGACCGTCAATCCCATCACCATCAGGAAAGAGCACCCCAACATTTCACATCCCCAACCAGTCCAGTTTGAATAACGTGTCCAGGCTTTAGGTGCACAGGATTCAAAACACGGACTGTCCGGGTGAATCATGGACAGGTGGCAACCCTAGCCCCCACACATTCTTATTAGTGGATCACTGCCATTAGGAATGTGCAGGAAGTTGAAGGGACAACCAAGCAGTGCTAAAGTACAGCCACAGATACAGGCATGATGCAGTTTGTCTTCCTCACGCTCAGGCCTCGTACACACGATCGGTTAACCAGAGGATAACGGTCTGATGGACCGTTTTCATCGGTCCAAGCCGATCGTGTGTAGGCCCCATAGGTTATTTAACTTTCGGTTTAAAAAAAGCCAACTTGCTTTAAAATTTAACCGATGGATTCAAAACCGATCGTTAGTACGCACAACCATCGGTTAAAAATCCACGCATGCTCAGAATCAAGTTGACGCATGCTTGGAAGCATTGAACTTCGTTTTTTTCAGCACGTCGTCGTGTTTTACGTCACTGCGTTCTGACACGATCGTTTTTTTAACCGATGGTGTGTACGCACGACGGACCATCAGTCAGCTTCATCGGTTAACCTATGACAACGGTCCTTCAGACCGTTCTCATCGGATGGACTGATCGTGTGTACGAGGCTTCAGTGTCTGAATATCTTTAGATCTGAAATCAAAGGCACATAGCTAAATACACATATAGCAACCACAACACAAGTTTTGTAGAAACCTCAACACAGTGGTCAGTCTTCCACCAATGATCAACAAAAGGTGGGCACACTGCATTTTGCTAATGACTTCACAGTCAGCCTGATTGTCCACGACCTCACTGCACTTGAAATGTCACAGACCAATCAAATTGTACATACAGTACATGTTCAAGTTGAGATGTGTTGCATTCACTAAACTGAGGCTGTGTGCTCATCTGCTGGTGACAGGCTCCCTTTAATGCTGTCACACACTCTGCTCCCAGAATGGACAGCAGTGTGGTAGCTGGGGCCCTTAGTGCTATGGGCTCCCACATTGCTTGCTATCAACAAAATAGGGTACAGGGTTTATGATTGGCCTACAACATTATTATTAAAGGTCTGGAATGTTCATCAAGCTGTGAGATCCATGATGATCGCCCCAGCTTCATGTGAACAGGCAGAGGAGGAACTCTTCACCACTAGTGGATACCAGCTATTTCTAGGCTGTGATCCGCATGAAAGTCACTCACCTTGGGAATAGCAGAGAAGATGCACTCCTTCGCTGCCAGCATTCTGCATGATAGGATAGATGGCCTCCCGGAAGCCCATCACCTGCTTCCAGAGGGGCTGTAAACTCGCTTTGTGGTCAAACAGGTCTAGAACTGAAATATTAGTACCTGGATGAGACTGCAGGAACAAAAAGATGAGAATGATATCACTACCACATTGAAGTATAGACGTTTAGGTCAATTCATAACGTTCATAATGTTTATTAAAACTGATTGGGACACCATCTGATATCCTCAACGGCTCAATACAGTACACACATGGTATAAACTTTGTGCCGGCTTAGAACACAAGATACAATGGGGGGGATTTACTTGAGTGTGCAAAATCTTGGGGAAGCTCTGCACAGAAACCAATCAGTTTTCAGGTTTTTGGCTACCATGCACAGCTGCACCTAAACCTGAGTGCTCCAGTTTAAGTATATCCCCCCTAAAGTGACACCACACCTACACTAACAAGCAACCTTAGCAGTAGCATTAAAAATTGGTTAGTGCCGGTTCACACTACCGCAACCAGGGTTGGCAACTTTCAGGAAATTTACGAACAGTTTGTAAAATCTGTACTTTTTGCATCTGTCCTTGATTCTCCATTACGGACATGTAGGCTCCATTAGCTAGATTCAGGTAGAGTTAGGTCGGCGTATCAGTAGATACACCGATCTAACTCAGAATCTGCACCGACCTATGTTTAAGTGTATTCTCAAACAGAGACACGCTTAAACATATCTAAGATAAGACGGCTTGCGCCGTCCTATCTTAGGTTGCAATATTTAGGCTGGCCGCTAGGTGCCGCTTCCATTGTGGTCGGCGTAGAATATGTAAATCAGTAGATACGCCTATTCACGAACGTACGCCCGGCCGACGCAGTCCAGATACGCCGTTTCCATAAGAGATAGGCCGCCTAAAGATAGTCATTCCCCTAGGTGGCGTAGCCAATGTTAAAGTATGGCCGCCGTTCCCGCTTCGAAATTCGAAAATTTTACGTCGTTTGCGTAAATCGTCCGTGAATAGGGATTTACGTCCACGTCGAAATCAATAGGCCCGTGCGGCGTACGTTGCCGCAATGCACACTGGGAAATGTAGGCGGACGGCGCATGCGCCGTTCAAAAAAAACATCAATCACGTCAGGTCAAGCCCCATTAACATAAAACACGCCCCCTTAGCCGAATTTGAATTAGGCGCACTTGCGCCCGCCGCATTTACGATACGCCGCTGTAAGTTAGGAGGCAGGTACTTTGAGAATATAGTACTTGCCTCTCTGACTTAAGGCGGCGTAGCGTAAATACGATACGCTACGCCGCCTTAAAGTTGCGGCGATCTGTGTGAATCTAGCTACATCCGTTACCAGATGCAACAATTATGGATTTTACAAACGGTTTGTAAATTTACTGAAAGTTGGCAACCCTGGATCCGACTTGTGTCGCCCCAAGTCGCGTGACATGAGAAAGTGAAGTGTATGGAGCCGTCTTAATGTACACTACTCAATTCGCTCCGACTTCAGAAAAGATTCCTGTACTACTTTAAGGCGACTTGTAGGCAACTTGTACCCATTGATTTCAAAGTCGGATCACAGACTTAAACGACTTTACAGGAAGAGAAAATCGTTTTCTCGAGCAAACCCCTCCCTCCCACAGAGCTGATTATTGTTCGATTTGATTGGCCACTGGCGAAGTTGCCTGTCCTGGAGGCGACTTGAAGTTGCCTCAAGTTGCCTCGCAAAGTCGTGCCGACTTTCATGTCGCTGTAGTGTGAGCCCGCACTTACTGTTGGGTTGGTGGCTGCGCCAGTCTGTAAACAGGTATACAAGGTTCGGCATAAGCTATACAGTATGGCCAAAAGATATGTGACCACCTATCAGATTATTGACTACAGGTGTCTCCAAGTAATGGTCACTTACTGATTGTAATTTGTGAATGGCTACTATTACCCAAACTCTAACCAGCAGGGAGTTAGGGACTGGGGCAGCACTAGGCTGTACCCAGGCGTTAGTTAGGGACACCGATGTGTTTAGTAAGCGGTCAAGTGACCAGGATTTATTTTTGTATTTCTTTTGTTTCTGTCACATTTGTTTTGTGTATAGTTCAAATAAAATCTGCACCTTTTTGTTTTCCTCCTACCACCGTCTGCTGTGCCCAATTGTTTTTGTGTGCTGAACCCGTCCAGGGGGTCACACACACCCGCTGACGGGCTAACCCCCTCACAATATATATTAGGGATATGCAATTAGCGGACCTCCAGCTGTTGCAAAACTACAGGTCCCATCATGCCTCTGGGTGTCATGCTTGTGGCTGTCAGAGTCTTGCTATGCCTCATGGGACTTGTAGTTCTGCAACAGCTGGAGGTCCACTAATTGCTTATCCTGGAGATTTTATATATATATATATATATATATATATATATATATATATATATATATATATATATATACACACATATACATATACACACATACATACACACACACACACACACACACACACACACGTATGTATGTGAATTGAGTGTTTAATTGTCTACATAAATGCTATAAACTACTTTCACAACCCATGCCCACATATCACCCACCTCGTTGATGAACTGAACCAGTTGCTTGAAGCTCGCAGAACTGTCAAAAAGTCCATGGACCATGATAACTGGCTTATACCCCAATGTGGGATCCACCAGCCATAGCAGAAGCGGCACAAAGAAGAAGAGCATCGGCAGTGCCGAGGGGCACCCAGCGGCCATGTTTGATGTCACCTACAAACAGAAAGATGGTGTGATTGATCAGGCTCCATCCAACTCTGGAACACTGCTATCTGAAGGCAGCTATACAAGTTTCAGTGACACAATGCTTACTAACACAAACATCCAGGTGATCCAGATTCATAAACACCTGACATGTGACCTTCCTGCTCCTCCCAATCTATAATCATGTCTACATTCCTCCTCTGTCCTCACTTACCTTCCTTATTCTGTCATAACCTCTGATGGGAATTCTCTGATCCCAGCCAGGACACTGTTCCTGTACACTCCGCTCTCTCTTCCCCTTTCCATTCCTTTGCTCCACCACTTCCAGTTACTTCTCTGTAGCCTCCGGCAAACGCAGATCTAATTTTATCAGGACTGTTAACTCCACAGAAGCCGCCACAGAGCGAGGTCACAGCCTGCCTGCAGATCTCACATGGACTGGCTCCTTATTACAGGAAGGCAGAAACATTTTTGTGGTACCTACAGCAAGCAACTGACTTCAGTCATTTTGGCTGGGTTGGAAAATGACAGTTGAAATCCGATTGGTCGATTAGGGATCGCCCTCTGTATTATTCATCTGCTGACATTTATTAACCACTTCCATTACCGGGCATTTTCACCCCCTTCCTGCCCAAACCAAATTTTTAGTTTTTAGCGCTGTCGCACTTTGAATGACATTTGCGCGGTCATGCAACACTGTACCCAAATGAAATCTTTATGTTTTTTTCCCCCACAAATAGAGCTTTCTTTTGGTGGCATTTGATCACCTCTGCGTTTTCTATTTTTTGCGCTATAAACAAAATAAGAGTGACAATTTTGAAAAAAACACAATGGCCCGGATTCACATACATCGGCGCATATTTATGCCGTCGTAGCGTATCTCTTTTACGCTACGCCGGCGCATAGCACAGAGGCGGCAAGCACTGGATTCACAAAGCACTTGCTCCCACTTGCTCTTAAAGATACGCTGGGTTTCCTCAGCGTAAGCCAGTGTAGGTGGAAGTGGGCGTGAGCCATGCTAATGAGATGTGACCCCATGTAAATGATGGGCCAAGCGCCATAGAAGTACTTAAAATGAACGGCGCATGCGCCGTCCCGTGGCCGCATCACAGTGCGCATGCTCAGAATCACGTCGAAACAACAGCCCAAGATACATCGAATCACTGCCTACGACGTGAACGTAACCTAGTCATATTCACGTACAACGTAAACGACAAAAGATACGACGGCTTGTGTTCCCTGGTGCATACCTTTGCATGAGTTGCGCCTCCTATATGGGGAATAACTTTACGCCGGACGTACGACTTACGCAAACCGCCTATATGATGCGCCGGGCGCAACTAGGTTTGTGAATCGGCGTATCTCCCTCATTTGCATCGAAAATCTATGGGAGCGGCAAATGCGCCCGGCGTAAATATGCGCCCACGATACGACGGCGTTGGCAAGTTACGTCAGTCGTAGGAAGCTTTGTGGGCACGACGCATAGATACGATGGCGCATATTTACATTTACGCGGCGTATCTCGAGATACGTCGGCATAAGTGCTTTGTGAATCCGGGCCAATATTTTTTACTTTTTGATTCAATACATATTACAATAAAAAAAACGATTTTTTTCCTCAGTTTAGGCCGATACGTATTCTTCTACATATTTTTGGTAAAAAAAAAACCCAATAAGCGTTTACATTTTGCGTAAACCAATCAATATAGCGTCTACAAAATAGGGGATCGTTTTATGGCATTTTTTTTTTTACTAGTAATGGTGGCTATCTGTGATTTTTATTTTGACCGTGACATTGCGGCGGACATATCGGACACTTTTGACAGCTTTTTGTAGCACAATTTTATAGCACTAATCGCTGTATAAAGGTGAATGGTCTATTCACCTTTATACAGCGATTAGTGCTATAAAATTGATTACTGGGGGGCGATCAAGGGGTTAAATATGTTCCCTAGGGAGTGATTCTAACTGTAGGGGGAGGGGGACTCACAAAGGGAGGAGACCGATGTGTGTTTCTTTGTACTGGGAACACACATCGGTCTCCTCTCTGCTGACAGGACATTTACACACACAGATCCATGGTCCTGCCGTGGTTGCGGGCAATCGCGGGTGCTCGGTGGACATGGCGGCCGCTGGGCACGCGCACCAGGTCCCGAGCAATGGGGCGGAGGCGCGAGCGCCCCGCTAGCCGTCCGGGAAGCTAAGAACGTCATATGACGTCCACCTGGAGGGAGGGAGGGTTCCCGTCGACGTCATTTTACAATGACTCAGTAGGGAAAGGGTTAAACGTGTCTTGTGATCCATCAACCAATTGCGTGTCTGCGATAAAAGGTGCGTTCAGCTTCATTCTCTTCAAGACTGCCCAAAACTTTCTGGGCCAGATTCACATATATCTGCAGCGGCGTAACGTATCGTCTTTACGTTACACCGCCGCAAGTTTTCAGCGCAAGTGCCTGATTCACCAAGCACTTGCGTGTAAACTTACGGCGGTGTAACGTAAAGCCGTCCGGCGCAAGCCCGCCTAATTCAAATGGGGCGTGTACCATTTAAATTAGGCGCGTTCCCGCGCTGAACGTTCTGCGCATTGCTCCGTGTGAAAATTTTCCGACGTGCTTTGCACGAAATTACGGCGCCCCGACGTATTTTTTGAATGGCAACGTGCGTTACGTCGTTTCGTATTCCCGGACGTCTTACGTAAAAAAAAAAAATTGAAATTCGACGCGGGAACAACGGCCATACTTTACCATGGCTGTTCTAAATGTAAGCCATGAAAAAGCAGGCCTAAGTTTGCGACGGGAAAAACCGACTAGCGACGACGTAAGAGATTGCGACGAACGCGCGTATCTTCGTGGATCGCCGTAATCAGCTAATTTGCATACCCGACGCTGGAAAACGTCACGAACTCCACCCAGTGGCCGCCGGAAAATTGCACCTAGGATCCGAAGGCATACGAAGCCGTACGCCTGTCGGATCTTAGCCAAAAGCCGTCGTATCTTTTTTGTGAATTACAAATAAAGATACGACGCGGCAAATTTGAAAATACGCCGGAGTTTCAGTAGATACTCCGGCGTATTTCCTCTGTGAATCTGGCCCCCTGTTCTTAGTTGGATTCAGTGGGGAAGCATTAGAACCGCTATTCGGTTTATTTTCCCACTTTCACAATATGTGTCCACTTGGGGTAATTTCCCCTTACTGCCTATTTTGAGATCTGAACAGGAAGCGCAGGAAAGTAATTTCTTTTAACCACTTGCTGACTGGCCAATAGCAATTTTACTGCTGGCCGGTGGCTCCTCTGGCCAGGACGACGTACCAATATGTTGCAAAGAACTTCCTGGTCTACAGGCGCGCGCTCGCGCCCCCCTGCCACTCGTGCTGTGCTTGGACGCAGCAAATGTTTGTCAGCAGGCTTGCAACCAATGATTTTGGATGTGAACCTGCTGATTGCTGTGGCCAATCACAGCACAGATCTGTGTGGGTTAGTATCACACCAGTAACACACCTCCTGTATTACCCCACTCTGGATGAAGGAGCACAGGGGCACCTTTGGACAGCAGCACACTGCAGTTACTGCAACATTTTTGTAGAGGGTTTTTTTGGGATAAAAGTTTTACATGAATAAATAAAAAAGATGATCAATGTTAGCACCCGACGGTGGTAAATGGTTTGTCTCAACTGACACATCTACAGGAAAAGTTGTTATGTTAAAAGATTACAGATTTATTGACAAGATTGACATGAAAAAATAAAAGAAAGAAAGCCTAAAAAAGAAAACAAACACAGCCGTCACACCTAAGAATTGGTAAACTGCAATATAATAAATGTTTGCTTTAGGGTTTATCTATTTAGCAACCGCCCAACGTACATATACTGTGGCAGTACGTGATCTGACACTTCTGAGTCTGGGGCGTGTGCACGCGCCGCCTGCGACCCTCTCCCACTGCGATTATATACAGCGGGAGCCCAGTGGCGGGTACTGCGGATTCGATGTCCGTCGGCACCCGCTGATTAGACAGTACAGGGGCAGAACGACAATCTGCATATGTAAACAAGGCACATTGTTGTTATGTCAGAGGGGAAGGTACTGATCCAAGTGTTTCTGCTAAGCAGGAACACAGATCTTTGCCTTCCCCCAGTCAAAGCACCTCCCCCACAATTAGTAAGCACAACTTAAAGGGGTTTTCCAGCTATTTTTTAAGTTTATTAAAAGTCAGCAGCTACAAAAAGTGTAGCTGCTGGCTTTTAATAAACAGACACTTACCTGCTCCACGGCTCCAGCGACGCTCCGCCCCTCGCCGGCGTCTTCATTCTTAGTGTGGGCACCCGGCAGTGACAGCTTTCGGCTTCACGGCCGGGCACCCACTGTGCATGCGCGAGCGGCGCGGCGCCGTCCGATTGGACAGGCGCTCGCCTACAGGGAGGGGCTGTGAAAAGGCGATTAAGCTAATCGCCTTTCCAGCCCCTCGGCGAAAGGAGGAAGTGGGACAGGAAGTCCGCTTCTCCTGAAGCCCCCACTCCCCCCCCCCCCAAAAAAAATTACATGCCAAATGTGGCATGCAAGGGGGCGAGGAGTGGGTTATGCGGAAGTTCCATTTTTAGGTGGAACTCCGCTTTAAGCATATATTTAACCCTCTGATCACCCCTGATGTTAACTCCTTCCCAGCCAGTGTCATTAGTACAGTGACAGTGCAAATTTTTAGCGCCGATCACTGTATTAGTGTCACTGGTCCCCAAAAAGTGCCAAAAGTGTGTCAGTTAATGTCCGATTTGTTCGCTGCAATATTGCAGTCCCGCAATAAGTCGCTGATCGCCGGCATTACTAGTAAAATAAATAAAATAAAAATATGCCATAGATTAGGGATGGCAAACCTTGGCACCCCATATGTTTTAGAACTACATTTCCCATGATGCTCATGCACTCTGCAGTGTAGTTGAGCATCATGGGAAATGTAGTTCCTAAACATCTGGGGTGCCAAGGTTCACCATCACTGCCATAGATTGTAGACGCTATGGCCCAGATTCTCTAAAAAACGCCTATCTTTAGGCGGGCGTAGCGTGTTATGTGACCCCATGTAAATGACGCTTTTTTCGAACGGCGCGCATGCTCAGTATCACGTTGAATTTTCAAATTAAATTGCGCCCTCTCAATGCCTAGTCGACGTGAACGTAACTTACGTCCAGTCCCATTCACGGACGACTTACGCAAACGACGTAAAACGTGAAAAATTCAACGCTGTTCCGACGTCCATACCTAACATTGGTACGCCTCATAGAGCAGGGGTAACTTTACGCCCAAAAAAGCTTACGTAAACTACGTAAAAAAATGCGCCGGGCGCACGTACGTTTGAGAATCGGCGTATCTAGCTCATTACCATATTCAGCGCGTAAATCGACGGAAGCGCCACCTAGCGGCCAGCGTAAATATGCAACTTAGATACGCCGGCGTAAGAGACTTATGCAGGTCGGATCTAAGACAAATCTATGCGTAACTGATTCTAAGAATCAGGCGCATAGATACGACGCCTCACACTCAGAGTTACGACGGCGTATCTGGAGATACGCCGGCGTAACTCCTACGAGAATCTGGGCCTATAACTTTTCTGATACGCCGGCGTAACTCCTACGAGAATCTGGGCCTATAACTTTTCTGCAAACCAATCAATACACGCTTATTGGGATTTTTTACCAAAAACTTTGCAAAATACATATTGGCCTAAATTGATGAAGAAATTAGATTTTTTACATTTTTTTATCGAATATATTTTATAGCAAAAATATTTTTATTTTTTAAAATAGTCCGTCTCTTTTTTTTTAATAGCGCAAAAAAAATTAAACCGCAGAGGTAATCAAATACCACCAAAAGAAAGCTCAAAAGAAAAAAAAGGACAAAAATTTGATCTGGGTACGACCGCGCAATTGTCAGTTAAAACTAATGCAGTGCCGTATTCGCAAAAAATGGCCTGGACAGGAAGGGGGGGGATAAATCTTCTGGAGCTGAAGTGGTTAATACTGCTTTAAGTTTAAAGTAGGGTATGATGTCAACATTTCTGGACAATATAAGGCAGAAGGATGGGCTACCCGCTCTTTTTATATTGCAGCCCCCATTATATTTCCTGTATACAGTTTCTAATAAATATAAAAGTAAATACCTTAACCACCTCAATACCGCTCGCCGTCATATGACGTCCCAGACTCTAGGGGGGGATATCTGAATGATGGGTGCAGCTACAGGCATCATTCAGATCTCCTTCTCTTCAGTGCACCATAAGAAGGATCATAGCGGCAGTTCCACTGCTTGATCGTTCTTATAGGCGACGGGAGAGGACGTCCCTCCCCCTCCCGCTTTTCCGGCTCTCCTGTGCCATCGGGGGCACCCATCGGAGAACCAATTGGCCAGCGCCGGATGACGAGGACAGAGATTTCCATCTCCATGACCGTCAGAGGCCCAGGCGCGACGTTATGACGTCATGCCCGGGTACCCAGAAGTAAACAAAGCCGCAATCGCGTCTGTCAGCATGAGATCAGTGAACTTTTTTTCACAATCTCATGCTTTTCAGCCTGGAGGAGAGATGTGGGGTCTTATTGACCCCGCATCTCTCTATAAAGAGGACCTGTCACACACTATTCCTATTACAAGGGATGTTTACATTTATTGTAATAGGAATAAAAGTGATAAAAAAAAAAAAAAAAGGTGTAAATTTTTTTTTTTTTAAAACGCCCCTGTCTCCGGTAGCTCGCGCTCAGAAGCAAACACGTAAGTCCCGCCCACATATGTAAACGCTGTTCAAACCACACATGTGAGGTATCGTCGCATGCATTAGAGCGTGTGCAACAATTCTAGCACTAGACCTCCTCTAACTCTAAAGTGGTAACCTGTAAAAAAAAATTAAAGCGTCGCCTATGGAGATTTTTAAGTACCGAAGTTCGGCACCATTCCATGAGTGTGCGAAATTTTAAAGCGTGACATGTTAGGTATCTATTTACTCGGCGTAACATCATCTTTCACATTATACAAAAAAATTGGGCTAACTTCACTGTTTTGTTATTTTTTAATTCATGAAACCGTTTTTTTTTTTCCAAAAAATAAAAAAGGTGTTTGAAAAATTATTGCGCAAATACCGTGCGAGATAAAAAGTTGCAATGACCGCCACTTTATTGCCTAGGGTGCCTGCTAAAAAATATATAATGTTTGGGGGTGCTGAGTAATTTTCTAGCAAACAAATGATGATTTTTACATGAAGGAGAGAAGTGCCAGAATAGGCCCGGTATTGAGGTGGTTAAACTTTTCTTTTTCAAGCAGTCACATGACCACAAAGCTTTGGAAAGTGCGATTTTCTTTGCAGCGCTATGTATGCTGGTGGGGTCACTGCTCCAAAGACTCAGCGCTATTGTCATTGCTGTGCAGACAGACACACTCGCCGGGGCTTTGAAAAAAAGTTTAGGAAAATGCATTTGCTTTGAGATTTGTTATAAATTGTGCTAGAAATATAAGAGCCATGGGGAGGCAACATATAAAAAGGTGGGTTAATGTATAGCTAAAACAAGGGGCGACCATAACCAGGCAGGTGGGTGGGGCCACATATGCGTTCCCTGGACAGGCCACAATCTTCTATTCCGATCTGTTTAGTCAATGGGTTTTAGGCACAATGAAAACACTAGAGAGGGGGAGGGGAATTTATTTTCTTTGAAACCTGTAAGGCCCAGTTATAATGTGCTAGTATGCATCACTTTTTTTAATTAAAAAATAAGACAACAGTAAAGTTAGCCTAATTTTTTTTTATATTGTGAAAGATAATTTTGCACCGAGTAAAATGATACCCAACATGTCACGCTTTAAAATTGCCCCCGCTCGTGGAATGGTGTCAAACTTTTACCCTTAAAAATCTCCATAGGCAACGTTTAAAAAATTCTACAGATTGCATCTTTTTAGTTACAGAGGAGGTCTAGGGCTAGAATTATTGCTCTCGCTCTAACGATTGCGGCGATACCTCACTTGTGTGGTTTGAAAACAGTTTTCATATGCGGGCGCTACTCACGTATGCGTTCGCTTCTGCGCGCAAGCTCGTCAGGACAGGGCGATTTAAAAACATATTTTTTTGTTTTCTTATTTATTTTAAATGATTTTATTTATTTTTACACTGTTTTTAAAAAAAAAAAATAATAAAATGGGTCGTTTTTATTCCTATTACAAGGAATGTAAACATCCCTTGTAATAGAAAAAAGCATGACAGGTCCTCTTAAATATGAGATCTGGGGTCAAAAATACCCCAGATCTCATATTTAGAATAAAATGCAATAAAAATAAATAAAAAGTAAATTATCATTTGAAAAAATGACAACAAAAAAAATGTGCCTTTAAGACGCATGTGCGGAAGTGATGTTTTGACGTCGCTTCCGCCCTGCTATGGAGATGGGTGGGGGGCCATCTTGAGCCTCACTGGTATTTATCGCAAGCTGCGTGAAGGACCCGATCGCCTCTGCCGACGGCTCCGGTAAGCAGCGGAGGGCGCAGGAGGGGGGGGGGGGCCCTCTCCCACCGCCTATAATGGCGATCTCGCAGCGAAACTGCCGCAGAGACCACCATTATCGTTTACAGGACCAGCCACGGAAAATATGAATATCTCGGTTGTGGCAGGAGCTGCTGCCGTTACCAAGATATTCATCTTTAAAGTGCCGACTTATATAAACGTGAGTCGGTCCATTTATTAAAAGTCAGCAGCTGCACCCGGTCTTCTTTCCGGGTTAACGAGCTCCAGTCCTTGATTGGACGAGCCGCGATTACATCACTCTTGCGCATTGGAACAGCTGTTCACGGCACTGGGCTCTGAAAAAATGGCACCATATGCTGTTTAACTGCTTGCCGACCAGCCGCCAGTTATACGTCATCTCGCCAAGCAGCCAATAGGGGCACGTGCACGCCCCCGCTCGCTCCTGACTCCCGCGCACGCGATCGCCGCCGGGCACCCGCGATCGCTCGTTACAGAGCGAGAAATGGGAGCTGTGTGTGTAAACACACAGCTCCCGGTCCTGTCAGGGGAGAAATGCCTGATCGTCTGTTCAAACAATGTATGAACAGCGATCAGTCATTTCCCCTAGTGAGTCCACCCCCCTACAGTTAGAACACACCCAGGGAACATACTTAACTCCTTCCCCGCCCCCTAGTGTTAACCCCTTCCCTGCCAGTGGCATTTTTTTAGTAATCAATGCATTTTTATAGCACTGATCGCTATAAAAATGCCAATGGTCCCAAAAATGTGTCAAAAGTGTCCGAAGTGTCCGCCATAATGTCGCAGTACCGAAAAAAAAAAAAAAAAAAAAAAAAAAAATTACTAGTAAAAAATATTAATAAAAATGCCATAAAACTATCCCCTATTTTGTAAACGCTATAAGTTTTGCGCAAACCAATCAATAAGCGCTTATTGTGATTTCTTTTTATGAAAAACATGTAGAAGAATACGTATCGGCCTAAACTGAGGAAAAAAAATGTTTTTTATATATTTTTGGGGGATATTTATTATGGTAAAAAGTAAAAACTAAAAACCGCAGATGAGATCAAATACCACCAAACGAAAGCTCTATTTGTGGGGAAAAAAGGATGCCAATTTTGTTTGAGAGCCATGTCGCACGACCGCGCAATTGTCAGTTAAAGCGACGCAGTGCCGAATCGCAAAAAATGCTCTGGTCTTTGACCAGCAATATGGTCCGGGGCTTAAGTGGTTAAGGATGATCTCCGGCGTGTTCGCACACTCCACATGCAGAGCCCTCCAGGAAGTCGGCATTGGGCTAATCACAGGCGGTGAGACATTTCCCGATCCCTGCAGCCGCGCATCGGGAAAAGTCTCACTACCTGTGATTAGCACAGCACAGTGCCGACTTCCTGGCGCGCTCTGCACGTAGGGTTTGCGAACACACCGGAGCTCATCCTTACTGCTGTTCCTTCAGAGAGCATGTGCCAGTGATGTCACTGGCGGCATCACAAGTAAATATCTCCTAAACGGTGCATGTACGGTAATAATTATCCATGGGAGTCTACTCTCACTTTAACACAGCCTGCACCTCATTCATGAAAGCTGTGTGCCAGTTCCGATATCAGTACCAACACATGTGCCAGATTCAGGTAGTTCTTACTACTGCCACTTATGGAATCTGTTGTATGAATGTGAAATATTCTAAAAGAATTACCCCCAGTTCACAGATAAACAACATGGCAATAATAGGACCAACTATGAGTTGGCATAGAGAGAGACGCCAGTGCTCAGTTGATAGAAAGCTGAGCAACCTACAAGCCTAGTCAGTTGCTAGGAAGCTGACAGCCGCTTGCATCCTAGCAACCACAAGCCTAATATGGAAAGCTATCACATTAAAGGAGTTCTCTGAGCTAAAACTTTTAACCCCCGCTGTGCCCGGGCTGTAAAACTATACAAAATAAACCTTCACTTACCTGCCTACGAGCCCCCGTTGTTCCGATATCGCCGTCCCGTTCTCCGGTCCCGGTCTCTTCCACTTCCTGGGGGTCGGTGACTCACAGTGCACTCAGCCTATCAGCGGCCGCAGCAATGTCCCGTCGCGGCCGCTGATAGGCTGAGCGCACTGTGAGTCACCGACCCCCAGGAAGTGGAAGAGACCGGGACCGGAGAACGGGACGGCGATATCGGAACAACGGGGGATCGTAGGCAGGTAAGTGAAAGTTTATTTTGTATAGTTTTACAGCCCGGGCACAGCGGGGGGTTAAAAGTTTTAGCTCAGAGAACTCCTTTAAAGCGGAGCTCCACCCTAAAGTGGAACTTCCGCTCATCGGATTCCTCCCCCCCTCCTCCGGTGCCACAATTGGCACCTTTCGAGGGGAGGGGAGACAGGATACCTGTCAAAGACAGGTATCCTTTCCCACTTCCGGTTGTCCGGCCGCGGCCGTGATGCAGCCGCGACGTCACCGCGGGACTCCTTCCTCCTCTTTCCCTGGCCGCCGGGCTAATAGGAGAGAGGTGCGGGCCTCGCGCATGCGCAGTAGGGTTCCCGGCGTGAAGCCGAAAGGCTACACTGCCGGGTTCCCTTAACCGCAATGGCGGCAGCAGTGTAGCCTTTCGGCTTCACGTCGGGAACCTTACTGCCGACATTGCTGGACTCCTGGACAGGTAAGTGTCCATTTTTTGTAGCTGCTAGCTATTAAATTTTTTTTTTTACTGGACCTCCTCTTTAATGACCGCTTCCTGACCCACATGTCAAACTCAGACGTGTGTCAGGAAGCAATCATTGTGACAGCTTCTCATACCAGGCTTGTGGTTGCTAGGACACAAGCGGCTGTCAGCTTCCTAGCAACCGACTCAAACCCAGCCCCATTCAGCTGCTGGCCTGGAGATTCCTCAACCGAAAGTAAACAAAGAATGGGCTTCCTTAACTCAACAGTGAGTAAGCACCTAAGCATGGAAAACACGGACTGCTGTCCAGTGGGGCCCCATAAGTACCAAAAGGCTGCATGCCGGGCACTGGGGATCTAAGCGCTCCTCATTACACGGCACTTTGGCCCAACTGTGCTTGTTTTTATTAGGGCATCTATGCCAAAACTGGGTACGATGTGCCATCTTAATCAGCCATGTGACAACAGCTATAAATTAAATAAAAAATAAAGCTTAACGGATACCGTATAATGTTTACAATGGGTAACAAACAGGTGTGAATCCATGCATGGGGATTGGAAGTGCGGTAACCCACGGCAACTACATCTAGGCTTTAATAAAACTGTCATAGTGACAACAATCGTTGATCTCTGTGGGTTATACTCTTTTGTGGGAAAAACAACAGAGAGTGACGGGAACAGATGGCGGACAAATTGGATATAAACAGACCGAAGAAAGACGACAGAGGAGCAGAAGAGATACGTCTACATAAACAATACAATAGATCAAGGATTCTAACTGTGCTGAAAAGAAGAATGTCTAGAAATAAAAACATACAAAATAAAGAAAACAAACAACACAACAGTCTCTTACTCTGTGCGCTCTCATCCTTCTCCCGGGACACCAGAGCTCTCCTATGTTATTCTTTCCAGCCGTCTCATCCTCCGACTTCTCTCTTCAATAGCAGCAATTCATGGCTGCCCCCAGTCACATGCAACCCACTTCTAGGATCTCTTATCTAACTGCAACACAGGGTGACTGTCTCTGCCACTCAACGCTCTCTCTCTGTGCGGTCACTCTACACAGAAGTTCAGTTCAGATCTTGGTTTAGATGGTGGCCCCGTCTGACGTTTAGGAGGTGATATATTTGCAGGGAATTGCCAGACTCTCTCTCTATTTCACTTTTTGTTTTGTCCTTTTCTGACTGGTGGCTCTGTGATTTTTCTTACTGACTGAGGCCTCTGCTCTCTCTCTCTCTGACTGAGGTCTCTGTGCTCTCTCTCTGACTGAGGTCTCTGTGCTCTCTCTCTCTGACTGAGGTCTCTGTGCTCTCTCTCTGACTGAGGTCTCTGTGCTCTCTCTCTCTGACTGAGGTCTCTTTCTGACGCTCTTGCTGAGGTCTCTGCTCTCCCTCTCTTTGACTGAAGTCACTTTCTGACGCTCTTGCTGAGGTCTCTGTGTGCTCTCTCTGATTGAGGTGTCTGTGCTCTCTCTCGCTCTCTGATGTCTCTGCGCTCTCTCCCTGATGTCTCTGCGCTCTCGCTTTCTCTGACCTCTCTCTCTGGCTGACTTCTCTGCGCTCTTGCTGAGGTCTCTGTTGAGGTCTCTCACGGACTGATGTCTCTGTGCTCTCTCTCTCTGACTGAGGTCTCTGTGCTCTCTCTCTCTGAGGTCTCTGTGCTCTCTCTCTCTCTGAGGTCTCTGTGCTCTCTCTCTCTCTGAGGTCTCTGTGCTCTCTCTCTCTCTGAGGTCTCTGTGCTCTCTCGCTCTCTGACTGAGGTCTCTGTGCTCTCTCGCTCTCTGACTGAGGTCTCTGTGCTCTCTAAATGAAGTCTCTGTGCTCTCTCTGAGGTCTCTGTGCTCCCTCTCTCTGACTGAGGTCTCTGTGCTCTCTGACTGAAGTCTCTGTGCTCCCTCTCTCTGACTGATGTCTCTGCGCGCGCGCGCGCGCTCTCTCTGGCTGGCTTCCCTGCTCTCTCGCTGTGATCTCTTGTGCTCTCACTGGCTGATGTCTCTTTCAGGGTCTCCTCAGCTGTATCTTTCACTGACTGCAGTCTATCTCTCGTTGACTGAGGTCTCTGTTTATCTCTCACTTCCTCTGCTGTCTCTCAGCAGTCTTCCTTTCATTGGTCTCTCTCTGCTGTCTTCCCCCTCACTCTCTGTAGTCTCTCAGTAATCAGTGCTCTCCCCAGCTGGCATTCTATGAGCCCTCTGACATCTCCCTGTAAATATGAGTATATAACCTTCTGTGTGCTGCCATCAGTGAGGTCGGTTTAGTGTGCCCTCTCTCCTCTCTGGATGTCTCTCCCCTCCCTCAGTTGTCTCTTCCCCCTTTCCTTGTTTACATTGCCTGCAGATGGCCCGCACATGCCCCGCCCCCTAACCACTCGTCACTTCCGCCACCGGTTTCCCTGGCAACCGAGATAGGAGGAGTGATTGACAGGCCGCCTGTAGCCTGTAAACCTCCATTGTCATCAGTATTATAAGGCAATGGATCCAATGATGTTGGCAATGTAAATAAAAGGAATCACACACTGATTAGTACATTGGATCAATCTTCTTATTTTCTGTGGCTGAAGTTCTCCATGAAGGCTTGTAATACCCAGGGGCTCATCCACACCAGCAATACATCTTAACACAGAATCAAAGCAAAGTGCCTGATGCCCTATGGCGTCAGTTCACCTGGACGGTTCATGTTTGCGTTTAGCGTTCCTTTTTTTATTTTTTTTTGGTGCATCGGTCCTGCAATACCAGGGCGATGCGTGGAGTGGGCAGGGCAAGTTCTTCCTCCATCTCCCTGTTCTAAAAATCCATTAAATATTTTATGATTCCCAGATAGGGGAAGTATCACTTGCCTACTGAGCACTTTTACCCCCTTCCTGCCCAGACCAATTTTCAGCTTTCAGCGCTGTTGCACTTTGAATGACAATTGCGCGGTCATGCAACGCTGTACCCAAATTACATTTTTATCATTTTTTTACACAAATAGGGCCAGATTCTCAGTGGAGATACGACGGCGTATCTCCAGATACTCCGTCGTATCTCTGCGTTGTGCCGTCGTATCTATGCGCCTGATTTTTAGAATCAGTTACGCATAGATATCTATTAGATCGGACAGGCATAAGTCTCTTACGCCGTCGGATCGTAACTGCATACTTACGCTGGCCGCTAGGGGCGTGTACGCTGATTTACACGTCGAAATATGTAAATCAGCTAGATACGCGAATTCACGAACGTACGCCTGGCCGACGCAGTAAAGTTACGCCGTTTACGTTAGGCTTTTCCCGGCGTATAGTTATAGTTACCCCTGCTATATGGTGGCATAAGTGCGGCGTACCAATGTTAAATATGACCGTCGTTCCCGCAACAAAATTTGAAAATTTTACGTCGTTTGCGTAACTCGTCCGTGAATGGGGCTGGACGTAATTTACATTCACGTCAAAACCAATACATCCTTGCGGCGTATTGGGAGCAATGCACACTGGGAGATTTCCACGGACGGCGCATGCGCCGTTCGTGAAAAACGTCAATCACGTCGGGTCACAGCACATTTACATAAAACACGCCCCCTTGATCCAAATTTGAATTAGGCGGGCTTACGCCGGCCGATTTACGCTACGCCGCCGCAACTTACGGAGCAAGTGCTTTGAGAATACAGCACTTGCCCGTCTAAGTTGCGGAGGCGTAACGTAAATCGGATACGTTACGCCGCCGCAAAGATACGCCGCTGGACGAGAATCTGGCCCATAGAGTTTTCTTTTGGTGGTATTTAATCACCACTGGGTTTTTTTTTTTTTTTTTTTGCTAAATAAATGTAAAAAGACCAAAAATGTTTTACAAAAAATATTTTTTCATAGTTTGTTATAACATTTTGCAAACAGGTAATTTTTCTCCTTCACTGATGTGCGCTCATAAGGCAGCACTGATGGGTACTAATGAGGCTGCACTGATGGGCACCTATGAGGAGGCACTAATGGGCACTGATGAGGCAGCACTGGTGGGCACTGACGGGCATTGATTGGCAGCACTGGTAGGTGGCACTGATAGGTGACACTGATGGGCACTGATTGGCATCACTGATGGGCACTGACAGGCACTGTCGGGGCTGCACTGATATTCAGGACACTAATAATTATCTGATTATCAGTGTAGATGTCCCTTTCAAACAAGCTGGTTACTGTCTCTCCTCTCGGAAAGGAATGCAGACAACCGACTTGTGTTTACATCGTGATCAGCTGTGATTGGACAAGGCTGATCACATGGTAAAGGGCCCAGATAGGAGAGGAGAAGTATCAGATAATAAAGGGGTTGTAAAGGTTTATTTTTTTATTTTCTAAATAGGTTCCTTTAAGCTGGTGCATTGTTGGTTCACTTACCTTTCCTTCCATTTTTTGGAATCTTTTTTTCATTCATCTTTACCTATTCAGCAATAGGGCATGTTATTATATGTTTATATTTTGGATTAATCACATATCCATTTTATTTTATAAATGGTTGCAGTTTTTGTATTCACAATTTTTTTTCTGCATATGCACATAATTTATGTAATTAATTCCTCATTTATATATTTTGGTGGCATTATAAATGTTTTCACTCATATTGATTTCTTTTATTTTTGGTGTCATCATCAAATTTCTCACATATATTGTTCTTGCGCCATACCTCATATTATAACACACTTACCTTTTCCTTCGATTGCCCTTCTAAATGTTTTTTTCTTTGTCTGAATTTCTCACTTCCTGTTTCTCCTCAGTAAACTTGCCCCCATCATCCGAGCCGTTCTGGCTGGGGGTTAGTCAGCGTGCTCGCCCCCTCCCTTGGGACTACTTGCCTGCGGGGAGACGCTGTGAACATTCACAGGCACAGAGGCAGGGATGTAGTGCCAAGGGAGGAGGCGAGCACGCTGACTAACCCCCAGCCAGAACGGCTCGGATGATGGGGGCAAGTTTACTGAGGAGAAACAGGAAGTGAGAAATTCAGACAAAGAAAAAAAACATTTAGAAGGGAAATGAAAGGAAAAGGTAAGAGAACCAACAATGCACTAGCTGAAAGGAACCCATTTAGAAAATAAAAAACAAACCTTTTTAACCACTTCCCTACTGGGCACTTTCACTCCCTTCTTGACCAGGCCAATTTTCAGCTTTCGCACTTTGAATAATAATTGCGCGGTCATGTAACACTGTACCCATATGACATTTTTATAATTTTTTCACACAAATAAAGTTTTCTTTTTGTGGTATTTAATCACCAAAAAAAGATCAAAAATTTTAAAAAATATATATTAATATAATATAACTAATATTATAGTTTGTTATAACATTTTTGCAAACAGGTATGTTTTCTCCTTCACTGATGTATGTTGATGAGGTGGAACTGATGGGCCCTGATAGGCTGCACTGGTGGGCATTCTCAGATGAGAGTCCATATACAGTAGGTGTAGCACTACCCCTGACTGACTCTCTTCACTCTAATCCCGACTGACACTCTAGAGATTTCCCAGTTCAAGGAGGAAAGATTTAAGTACACTGCTATCTTCCAGAGAGACCTGCTACCCCTGGCCACTGATGGGGACTGAAGGGCTGCACTGATGGGCACTGGCAGGCATCACTAATAGACAATGAAAGGCAGAATTCATGGGGCACTGACAGGCAGCACTGATATGCAGCAGTGATGGGCACTGATAGGGCACTGATAGGTGGCTCTGATGAGCAGTGATAGGTAGCACTTATGGGCACTGATAGGCCGCATTGATGGACACTGAGAGGCAGCAATGATGGGTACTGATAGGTGCCATTGATAGACACTGATAGGCACCACTGATGAGCAGGCACTAATGGGCGCTGACAGGCATCACTGATGGACACTGAAGGGCTACACTGATGGGCGACTGACAGGCATCACTCATAGGCACTGAAAGGCAGAACTGATGGGGTTGCACTGATAATCAGGGCACTGTTTATCCCCGACCCTTTCCAAAAACGCAGAGGCACAAAAATGCATTGATGTGAACATGTTCCATAGGAACCCATGTTAAAAAAATTCCCTGCATTTCTGCAAAATGCATCAAAAAACGCATTAGTGTGAATCGAGCCTTACACTGGGATACCATTAATGTTCATGTGCGTGTAAAGGCAGGGGCCCCGCTGTAAAGGCCAGAGGCACACTGCAGTTGCTTCTATGGTACAAGTGTTTTAGCTTTTTTTTTTTGTCTTTAAACTCCCCTCCATGTAGTCTATGGGGTTTTATTTACTAAAGGCAAATACACTGTGTACTACAAGACCAGGGGCTTTAGCCCGAAGTCCAAGGCCGGAAACGGGGGGGGGGGGGGCTAGATGTATGTGGCGCAGTTTTTTCTTTTGTTGGGCAGTGGGGTCACCTGTCACCTGCCTGACACTGACCATTACACTGACCTACATACCCTGACCTACCTGACCTACATACACTAACCTGCCTGACCTACATACACTAACCGACCTGACCTACATACACTGACATACATTTTTGCTTGCACATGATTGGATGATAAAAATCAGCAGAGCTTCCCCTCATATCTACAGCTACTGCACTTCCAAGTGCGTTTATAGTGCACAGTGGATTTGCCTTTAGTAAATCAATCCCTATGTGTCCATGCTCACTATAACCGTTTTTTAGGAGTTTACTGGCAGGTGAGTTTAGAGGCGAAAAAAAAAAAAAAAAAAACTTAATTTGTACATTCAGGAAAGGAGCTTTGGAACATAAAAAAATGCTCAAAAGCTCCCACTGCACTGATCACCCTGACTGTCCAGGTATCGGCTGAAACACCGGAGTACAAGTACTCGGGCAAATGCTCGGTATCGGTCCCGATACCAATACTAGTATCGGTATCGGGACAACCCTAATGCTCGGAATCATTGAACTTAATTTTTCTCGGCTCGTTGTATTGTTGTACGTCACCGCGTTCTTGACGTCCGGAATTTCCGACAACATTTGTGTGACTGTGTGTATGCAACACAAGTTTGAGCCAACATTCCGTCTGAAAAAAATCCACGGTTTTGTTGTCGGAATGTCCGATCGTGTGTACGCGGCATTCAGTTTTTTCCGTTCAACCAAGATCATCCAACAGAAGCCAGACAAACGGCCAGCTTCTATCGGAACAGATCGACACACACAGAGCATTTTTTTTTTTTAACCGGTGTTCTAACAATATGGGCCCCCTATCCGTGATCTCCGATTGCGCATGCGCAGTCCAGGCCAGGCACTATCTGATCGGGGACCCATATTGATAGGACACCAGAAAATGTTACCGACATTCGGTCCGTGTGTACCTGGCTTATAACCAGGGAATTGTTTACGTCTACCAGTTCCTGGGGCTTGGTCTCCAGTAGATAAAGCAAGGAGATAGCTAATGAATATTTATTTCACTTTGGACAATTACCAGGAAGTTTATTGTCTTTGATGTTAGTTGGGGAAGGAGATAAATGTCCAGGAGCCCTTCCCTTCCAGAATTTGTTTGTAGAGGATTCTAATGCCGCGTACAGACGGTCGTTTTTTGTGATGAAAAAAAACGTTGTTTTTGAAAACGTCATTTAAAATGACCGTGTGTGGGGAAAACGTCGTTTTATGTCTTCTGAAAAACGACAAAATGTTTTTTTGAACATGCTTGAATTTTTTGTGTCGTTTTTCAAAACGTCGTTTTTTTGTGTCAATTAAAATGATAGTGTGTGGGCAAAACAACGTTTTTAAACCCGCGCATGCTCAGAAGCAAGTAATGAAGCTAGCTTCAATGGAAAAGAGTGCTGAACGTAACCGCGCTTTGCTAGAGCATTTTGAAAAAACGATGTGTGTGTGTAGGCAACGTCGTTTTTTGAAAATGAAGTTTCAAAAACGTCGCTTTATTTCATGATTTAAAACGTCGTTTTTTTTCATCACAAAAAACGACCGTCTGTACGCGGCATTATGTGAATGATGCAACTATAGCCTTCAAGAACAGCTGCTGGTCTTGGCTTAAAGGCACACCAAGGAAGATTGCTGATCTTGGATTAAATGCACACCAATTAAGATTGCTGATCTTGGATTAAATGCATACCAATTAAGATTGCTGATCTAGAATGAAAGGCCCACCAAAGAAGGTTGCCTGTCTCAGCTTAAAGTGGAGTTCCACCCATAAATATAACATTACATCAGTAGTTTTAAAAAAATGTCATTAGTCCTTTAAGGAAATTTTTTTTTTTTTTTAGATGCCTTCAAAGTGTTGTTGCTAGGCAGAATAGTTAATCTTCCCTCTTCCTGCACCTAGGTGCTTAAGCTTTCTAACCTACACCGCACAGACTCCTGGGAATGTAGTGGGTGTAACTTTCCAGGAGTCTGTGCACTCCCCAGTCTCAAAGAATCATGTGACTTGGACAGTACAGGTGCTGAAACCTGATCTGAAACCTATTACACTGCTTGTGCAGCACTGAGCATGTGCAAGATCTGCAAGGCTGAAATCCAGGAAGTCATACAGTCTGGCTTCATGATGCCCACACTTAAGATGGCCCCAGTCAATTTCTATTGTATAAAGTGTCTAAATGCTGTAACAACCTAACAAAACGGACCTTAGTTTACAGACTAACTTTACTAGCTTGTGTATTACAGGGGTATTTATATTTAAAAAGTGAAATTGTGTCCGGAACTCCGCTTTAATACATAGAGAGAGTTTAGTAGGGTTCATTCATGTTCATCATCTCCTGGGTTGTGAACGTGGCTCAAGTAAAAGCACCCCATGTGCAAGGAGAGTGATCCTGATACAGATGCCTAGAATACCCCAGAAGAACCCACCCTTTGAGTAGTCCGTTTATGTGACCCAGAACTTGGTGCCCAACGAGTTAATGGGGGCCATCGTCTGCCCATCCCACACCTTACAGGCACATTACTGAAAATTGCTGGTCTTTACTTAAAGGTCAGTCTACTGAAGATTCCTAATTTTGGCTTAAAGGCACACCATTAAAGACTGCTGGACTTGACCTAAAGGCACTCCACTAAAGATAGCAGATCTGGGCTTAAATAAACACCAATAAAGATTGCCAGTCTTGACTTAAAGGCCTACCACTGGTCTTGGCTTAAGGGCACACCAATGAAGATAGCTGGACTTGACATAAAGGCTCTCTACTAAAGATTGCTGGACTTGGCTTAAAGGCACACCACTAAAGATTGGTTTGCTGGTCTTGACTTAAACGCACACCAATGAAGATTGTTGGTTTTGGCTTAAAGGCACACCACTGAAGATTTCTGGACTTGGCTTAAAGGCACACCACTGAAGATTTCTGGACTTGGCTTAAAGGCACACCACTGAAGATTTCTGGACTTGGCTTAAAGACACACCACTGAAGATTGCTGGGCTTGACTTAAAGGCACTCCACTAAAGATAACAGACCTGGGTTTAAATTTCCACCACTGAAGATTGCTGAACTTGGCTTAAAGGCCCAACAATGAAGATTGCCAGTCTCAGCTTAAAGGCACACCAGTGAAGATTGCTGGTCTTGGCTTGAAGGCACACCACTAGAGATTGCTGGACTTGGCTTAAAGGCACACCACTGAATATGGCTGGACTTGGCTTGAAGGCACACCACTGAATATGGCTGGACTTGGCTTGAAGGCACACCACTGAATATGGCTGGACTTGGCTTGAAGGCACACCACTGAAGATTGCTGGGCTTGATTTAAAGGCACTCCACTAAAAATACTAGATCTGGTTTTAAATTCACACCAATGAAGATTGCCAGTCTTGGCTTAAAGACACATCACTGAAGATTGCTGAACTTGCCCTATAATCCCTCATCCACCGAGCCTCTAAAAACTGCAAACAAAGATTAACAAAGGGGATGTTGGTCATTCGGTCACTACTGGTGGATCACTGAGTGTTTTGGGGCAGCTGAAGGGCCAATACATTCACTTATGCCCCGTACACAAGATCGGAATTACACATTAGGAATTTCCGATGGAAAAACACATTAGACATTAGGAATTTCCGATGGAAAAAGTCAGACTGACTTTTTCCATCGGAAATTCCGACCGTGTGTATGCCCCATCGGAGTTTTTCCATCGGATATTCCGAGGAATTCCATTGGAGTTTAGATAGAGATGGACATGTTCTCTTTTACTAGGATGGAATTCCGTCTGAGTTTAGATAGAGATGGACATGTTCTCTTTTACTAGGATGGAATTCCGATGTGAATTTGGCTGGGCAAAAGCCTGATCGTGTGTACGGGGCATTAGAGGGCCCATAAAACCCAGCAGCTCCTTTGGGGGGGGGGGGTAGGTTAACTGCTACACAAGTAATTCCAGTTCAGCAGCTTCCAATGCACATGCCAATAAAAGGTGGTTGGCGGCCAAGGGCTACTACACTACTTCTTATTAGCCAATCCCAGAAGTGTCAATGTCTGAGATAAGCTCCTATGTTGTAATTGATTCAGGCACAGAAGTAAAGAATCATTCATTCATCTTGGTAGTCATGGCAACATTCTTCACTTTGCTTGAACTGCTTCAGGATCGGATGCGCCTTCTCCCAGTTGTGCCCTTTGCAGCAAGAATTCATTGTATTTTCTGCATTCTAACAGCAGCAAAGTTCTGGGATCTCCAGATCTCTAAACACACAAAATAAGTGAGGCGGGCCATAAACAGACAGATAATTGCAAGCAATATTCTCGACCTTGATCTCCAAATTAGGCCATTTCTGATCTCCTTCGGGGGGGGGTGACAAGTGTCTCCGATGGCGGGAGTCACTTGTTATTACACAGATAGATTTTATAGATAATATCCCTGAGCATGTGTTAAACTCAGTGCAGCAGAGTAGAGTATTTAACATATAGCATAGTGTGGAGTATGTAATGTACAGCACAATGTATATAGTGCAGCTCTCTGGAATATATATAACATACAGTATAGTGTATACAGTGCAGTAATCTTAATTAAATGATGTTCAGCACACTGCATTCCGTGCAGCAGGCTGGAGTATGTAACATACAGCAAAGTGCATTCCATGCAACAGTGTAGAATATATAATATACTGCTCAGTGTATATGGTGAAGCAGGGTAGGGTATGTATGTACAGCACAAAGTATGTAGTACAGCTCTGGAATATATATAATATATATCACACACAGCACAGTGTACACATAATATCATATAGCAAAGTGTACACAAGTGAAGTAGTGTAGAGTATACTCTATTGTTGTACAGCATCGTTTAAATAGTGGAGTATATATTATACAGCACAGTATAAATAGTAAAGTACATGTTATACAGCACACTGTAAATAGTGGAGTAAATGTTATACAGCAGAGTGTAAATAGTGTGGAGTATATGTTATACAGCACAGTGGAAATAGTGGAGTATATATTTTACAACACACCGTAAATAGTGTGGAGTATATATTATACAGCACAGTGTAAATAGTGGAGTATATATTTTACAACACAGTGTAAATAGTGGAGTATATATTTTACAACACAGTGTAAATAGTGGAGTATATGTTATACAGCACAGTGTAAATAGTGGAGTATATGTTATACAGCACAGTGTAAATAGTGGAGTATATGTTATACAGCACAGTGTAAATAGTGGAGAAATGCAGAATAAGACAAAAAGTACAATTATACAGTAGATCAGTGTGGCGCACATAGCATACAACACAGGGCCCTACAAGATGCATGTTCCCTAAGGCCCCATTTACACCTATGTGTTTTAAGGCATATATTTTATTACTGAACCACCTTGATAGAGCCTTCCGGACTCCTAGATCCCACAATAATTTATTGCTACACATGAAACTTTATAGGCGGTACATCTGTTTATTGCGATGTCAGGTGAGCTTGTCGACTAATGCCACGTACGCACGATCGGAAATTCCGACAAGAAAAGTCCAATTTGAGCTTTTTGGAAATTCTGACCGTGTGTATGCTCCATCAGACATTTGCTTTCGGAAACTGGTTCTCAATTTTTCCGACAGCAAAAGTTCTTGTCGGAAATTCCAAGCGTCTGTATGCAATTGCGACGCACAAAAATCCTACGCATGCTCGGAATCATTGAACTTCATTTTCAATGAACGCCAAAATTCCGTCTTATTCCAAAACGTATGATTCTAGTGCTGGGGTAGGAATTGCTTATTTTATCACGCTTATCCAGCCGACGGATTCCCAGCGGATAAAAATTTTGTAGCATGCTCCGAAATCTATCCGCTGGAATCCAGTCCAGCGGACTGATCCGGTCGTCTGTACAGACTCACCGGATCAGTCCGTCCGCTCCCCTCCCTCGCATGCGTCGTAATAATTTGACGCATGCGTGGAAGTATTTACCTTCCAGCGTCGCGCAAGTCACCGCGTCATCGTCGCGGCGATGGCGCGACACGTCACCGCCGATGTATTCCGCGCGGATTTCGATCTGATGGTGTGTACAGCCATCAGATCCAAATCCGCCAGAGGATTTATCCGCTGGAAACGGTCCGGCGGACCGTTTCCAGCGGATATCCTCTCGTGTGTACGGGGCCTAACATGTTCAGCTAAAAAAAAAAGTTGTGGGTTTAATACGACATTAACTAAGGATTAAATGTTGCGACAAGGAGTCTTACAGGCGTTGGCAATGGGGTATGTTTCAATCTTCCTTGTTGACCCAGTGTAGGTCAGGTACGAGTGTTTATCGCAGTTCTCAGGACTTCTGTTGTGTCACACACTATCTGCATTACAAGAGTCCTTCACCATGTTTACACATCCTTATCAGCCGCTCTGTCTGCACTCCATGTTGTAGTGTATGTATTTGTCTCAAGTTATTTATTAGCTGGAGGAGCTCACACGCTTGCTTGCGACACAGCAAGCAAAATGTACCTAAACATCATTAATATTATCTGCCATTTAGAAAGCATGAGCGTATTATGTAGAGTTGTTGTCGTGAGTAGATGTCGGAAAATGAACCACCCAACAGCGCCCAGTATATTGCACCTTATTTTCCAGATCTGTCTGCCTGCTATAACCAATATGAGGATGACCTACAGATCTACACCAACCTTTCTAAATCTTGTTTCCCTAGAGCAGGCATGTCCAAAGTCTGGCCCGCGGGCCGAATGCGGCCCTTGTTCCGGTTTAATGTGGCCCCCTGGTAATTTGGATATATATATCTTTTGCGCCCCCATGGCTACTAAAGATATATACTGTATTTATTGGCGCTACCTCAGAGGGGACAGGGAGGGGGCATAACAAGCGCTTACTCAGCGTCATCTGTACTCGGAAGTTCTGTCTCCTGGGCTGCCATTGGACGACTGTTTTGTCTATCATAGAAGGCAGGACTTGGCATTAAAGAGGCCGCCGAGAAAACAGGATATTCTCCTGCATGTAATCTGTTAGCGCTCGTCCCGCCCCCTCCTTTTCCCCTCCGAAGCTGCAAATGGGCATGGATCAGGCTGCATTCATGGCAATGGGGAGGCTGCATTGATGGGCACTGACCCTTTTTTTGCTTCACAGTTCTTTATTTAAAATAGTTTTTTTTTCCCTTGAAACTTCCCTCTTAAAGTAAAGGTGCATGTTATACGCCGATAAATAAATACATAAAATAACACTCCCAAGCTCAACCTTAGTGTTGAGCGGCGCTCGGGGATTCACTGGGGCCACAAAAGATATATATCTAGATATCTATAGATAAACAAATAACACGCCCAAGCTCAACTCTTCACCACACACAGCCACAAAGGCAGGAGAATTCTTGTTGGGCAATGTATTAGTGCTCAGACGAACACACTTAAGGCTCATACACACGGTCAGACATCCAACAAAATTTCCCTTGGATTTTTTGTCCTAATTGATTTGTCCTGCCACACCCATAGCATACACACAGTCAGACTTTTCTGCAAACTTTTCTAAAAGTTTCCTAACATCACGTGTTTTTTTTTTGCTCCTTTCTGCTCTTTACCGCCACCCTTTGGTTAACTTCTGCTATTGTTTGTTGCTTTTAACATTGGTTCTGAGCATTCGTATTTGCACTTTGTCCAAAAGTTGGTTGGATTGCTGTACACACGGTCACACAAAGCACCATCAGACTTTTGTTGCCGAAAAGTTGGTCCGTTTGCAGACCCAACTTTTTGTTGGATGAAACACGAAAAAGTTGATCCGATGGAGTGTACACACGGTCAGACAAATTAGAAAAGTTGCAGATTTTGAAGTTGGTTGGCATAAAGTGTGACCGTGTGTATGGGGCTTTAGACCAAATTTTAATGGTTCAAAGACTTAGCCACCTGACAAGTCGCGCTCCGTTCTGTACTATGGAACCGTTCTAATAGGAGCGACTCAAGTCGCTCTGATTTAGAAAAAGGTTCCTGTACTACTTTGGGACGACTTTAGAGCGACTTGCATTGACTTCAATAGTCGCCTCTGAAGTCGTGGGCAGATCGCCTTGCTGAGTTGCTTGGCAAGTCGTGCCCCCCAGTGTGAACCAGCTCTAAGTGTAGCAATATGTTGCAAAATGTTGTTCATTCAATGTAACCACATTGCTACACTGATGCCCCGTTCACACGATCGGAAATTCCGACAGCAAAAGTCCAATGTGAGCTTTTGAACGGAAATTCCGACCATGTGTATGCTCCATCGGACTTTTGCTGTCAGAATTTCCACCAACAAAATATTGAGAGCTGGTTCTCAAATTTTCAGATGGAAAAACTTCCTATGGGAAAATCTGATCGTCTGTAGAAAATCCAACGCACAAAATTCCGACGCATGCTCGGAAACAATTCGACGCATTCTCAGACGCATTGAACCTAATTTTCTAGGCTCGTCGTTCAGAGAACTTTTGTGTGACCGTGTGTATGCAAGCCAAGCTTGAGTGGAATTCCGTCGGAAAAACCATCCAAGGTTTTTCCGATGGAAAATCCGACCGTGTTTACGCCTCATTAGAGGCGCTTCTCTTCGCTTTTATACTTAGTTGTGACATGACGCTACTTGTATATCAAGACATCGCTTGTATATCAAGTCAAATATTATAATAACAAAAATTGTGTGTCTTGCAAAAAGCTCTCAAACCAAGTTACTCTCAAACCAAGGTTTTACTGTACATTGGTGGCCAGTGGAAAGAGTCTCGGCCTTACAGAATGCCACCATTAAAAACAGCTAAAAAGACCAGTGGGTTCATGCAGAAGGCTCTGCCAGGTGGAGTTGACCTCAGGACTATGCAGATACCATCAAATGAGAGGTCGATAAGCCACAACTCAAGGAACCCCTGGAAACCTCTAGAGGAACCCTACAGTTCCGCGGAATCCTGGTTGACAATGGCTGATCTACAGTCTCTTAAATTAACCACTGAGTTAACTTGCGTTAATGCAACAGCAGGGTTGTAGTCCCAAGGGAGGGGCGAGCACGCTGACTAACCCCCCAGCCAGAACGGCTCGGATGATGGGGGCAAACTTACTGAGGAGGAACAGGAAGTGAGAAATTCAGACAAAGAAAAAAAACATTTAGAAGGGAAATGGAAGGAAAAAGTAAGTGAACCAACAATGCACTAGTTTAAAGGAACCTATTTAGAAAATAAAAAACAAACCTTTACAACCCATTTAACCACTTAAGGACCCCTTCACACCGATATACGTCGGCAGAATGGCACGGCTGGGCACATCCACGTACATGTACGTGGCTCTTTAAGCCCAGCCGTGGGGTCGCGCGAGCGTGCCGCCGGCGTGTGCACGCGACCTGGTCCAAAGCTCCGTGACCGCGGGACTTGCGGACCCGATCGCCGCTGGAGTCCCGCGATCGGTCCCCAGAGCTGAAGAACGGGGAGAGTTGTGTGTGTGTAAACACAGCTTCCCCGTTCTTCACTGTGGCGCAATGATTGATCGTGTGTTCCCTTTTATAGGGGAACACAATCAATGACCTCACACCTACAGCCACACCCCCCTACAGTTAGAAACACAAATGAGGCCACACTTAACCCCTTCAGCGCCCCCTTGTGGTTAACTCCCAAACTGCAATTGTCATTTTCACAGTAAACGATGCATTTTTAATGCATTTTTTGCTGTGAAAACGACAATGGTCCCAAAAATGTGTCAAAATTGTCCGAAGTGTCCGCCATAATGTCGCAGTCATAAAAAAAATCGCTGATTGCCGCCATTAGTAGTAAAAAACATATTTTTTTTATAAAAATGCAATAAAACTATCCCTTTTTTTGTAAACGCTATAAATTTTGCGCAAACCAATCGATAAACGCTTATTGCGATTTTTTTTACCAAAAATAGGTAGAAGAATATGTATCGGCCTAAACTGATGTTTTATATATTTTTAGGGGATATTTATTATAGCAAAAAGTAAAAAATATTGCATTTTTTTCAAAATTGTCGCTCTATTTTTGTTTATAGCGCAAAAAAAACCCAGCAAAGGTGATCAAATACCACCAAACGAAAGCTCTATTTGTGGGAAAAAAAGAACGCCAATTTTGTTTGGGAGCCACGTCGCACGACCGCGCAATTGTCAGTTAAAGCGACGCAGTGCCGAATCACAAAAACTGTCCGGCTCCTTGCGCTGCCTAAAGGTCCGGGTCTTAAGTGGTTAATATAAAAGTGATCTGAGTTGCTATACAGGCAGAGGAAGGGGGTCCCCTTCTGCAACCGCCTGTACCGGGCTCTCCCATTCCATCAGGAAGCCTGATACAGATACGACCGGTCGGATCACATTAAGGCTCCATTCACACCTAGGCAGACAAATTCGCGGCGTTTTGTCGCCGCAAATCGCGGTACAAATAGCGGCGTTTTGTACCGCGATTTGCGGCGACAAAACGCCGGTATTGTCCGCCTAGATGTGCCCCAGATTGACCCCCTCTATGGAGATGCTTCCCATCTCCTAGCCGAATGCCGAAAGCCGCCTGAAAAAAAGGTCCGGGACCTTTTTTCAGGCGGCAGGCGTCAGGCGTCCGGCGTTCGGCGTGGAGATGTGAACCATCTCCATAGAGGGACATGTGTTCTCATCCCTCTGGCGGCAGGGGCGTAGCACTACAGGCGTAAAAACGCCTAGATGTGATTGGGGGCTTAAGCCTTGTACACACAATCGGATTTCCATCTGACAAATCCGTGTAATGTTGTGCGAAGGGCGTTGGCCGTGAACTTGATATGCATACAGACGGCAAAACTTTCTCAGACAAAAAACAGAAACAACGTGGTTTTTCAGCTCTTTAGCCCCACCCTTTGGGCACCTTCTGCTAATGTTGTGTTATGGTGAGAATTGCTTCTGATCATGCGTGTTTGTACTTTGGATTTTTTTCCGATGAACTTGTATACACATGATCAGATAATCCGACAACACACGTTTGTTGTCGAAAAATTTGAGAGCATGCAAGTATCCGATGGAGCGTACAAACGGTCGGATTTTCCGACAAAACCCTGCCATCACACATTTGTTGTCGGAAAATCCGATCCGATCGACTTAAGACTATTTTCACACTAGTGCTAAAGCGCCGCTCATTTTTGTGGCGCTAAAGCGCTGTTTAATCGGTTAAGGATCAGCTCCTGTAGATTTATGTTGGCAGGATGGCACGACTGAACAGAGTAACGTATATTTACGTCACTTTGAAATGCCTGCCGTTCTGGGCGTGCATGCCCCTGCCGTGAGCTCCGTGACCGTACCTGCGGGACCCGTGGACTCGATTTCTGCCGGTGTCCCACGATCGAATCACAGAGCTGCAGAACGGGGAGAGGCAAGTGTAAACATGCATCTCCCCGTTCTGCCTAGTGACACTGTCACTGATCGTCTGCTCCGATCTCATCGGGAGCAGCGATCAGTGACATGTCACTCGTAGCCACGCCCCCTAACAGTTAGAATCACTCCCTAGGACACACTTAACCCCTTTAGCGCTACCTAGTGGTTAACCCCTTCACTGCCCGTGTCATTTTCCGATCTGTCCGCCATAAAGTCGCAGTCACGATAAAAATCGCAGATCGCCGGCATTACTAGTAAAAAAAAAAAAAGACATAAAACTATGCCCTATTTTGTAGACGCTATAACTTTTGCGCAAACCAATCAATATACGCTTGTTGAGATTTTTTTTACCAAAAATATGTAGAAGAATACGTATCGGCCTAAACTGTGGACAAATTTTGTTTTTTTTATAGCTTTTGGGGGATATTTATTATAGCAAAAAGTAAAAAATATTGCATTTATTTTCAAAATTGTCGCTCTATTTTTGTTTATAGTGTAAAAAATAAAAAACGCAGAGGTGATCAAATACCACCAAAAGAAAGCTCTATTTGTGGGAAAAAAGGACGTCAATTTTGTTTGGGAGCCACGTCGCACGACCGCGCAATTGTCAGTTAAAGCGACGCAGTGCCGAATCGCAAAAAGTGCTCTGGTCTTTGGCCAGCGAAATGGTCTGGGGCTTAAGTGGTTAAGCTACGCTTTTCGCTAGTGGGGTGCTTTTAACCCCTTTTTACGTTAAACTCCCGTCACACTGGAATGAATGGGAGGCGGTTTTCAGGCGCTTGGCAGAGGCTATTTCCCCCCCTTCTGTGGCATCAAAAACTGGAAGCGTTAAGGATTTTATCACTTCCTGTTTGTTTACATACTGGGTTTATTGGGTATTATATCATGTTTGTGTTCACTAAAAGTCACTAACTACTTCCCATCCGGGCCAGTTCTCATACTTCCCGATCAGCCTTTACATATGCGTGCAGGAGTAATGTTTACGTTCACATTTGCGTGTAAGCAAGGTGGGACAGGGGCATTTAGAATTTAAAAAAAAAAAAATTATTTATTTTCTACAAAAAAAAATGTTTTTCTTTTTTTTTGGATTAACTTTATTGCTATCACTAGGGATGAACAACATGACTTGTGACAACATGGCCCGTGACAGATATCTTCTCTAGCCTCCCATGCTGTCAATCAGTGCTTTTTCTGGCTGCTGGTGACCAGGTAAACAAAGAGGCGGAACCAGAAGTGACTATATACTAGAGGTGCACTGAATGGAAATTTTGGTGCCGAAACCGAAAATACAGGATGCACTTGGCTGAAAACCGAAAAACAAATATTTATAATTGTAATATATTCCACTTTTTAATTAATATCAATTTAAATTAATATAAATGTATTTGCGCCCATTATTAACACCTGTAGCGCAAGAAAAGCACAAGAAAAAATGTATCTCTTTAAATTCTATGTATGTCTGCACACTGGTCTGTTGAGCTTCCATTGTGGCGTTAAAAACCCAGCTTAGTGCATTTTTGGTCAGTAAAAAAAAAAAACGCACAAAAAACACACCTCCTAATTCAGATGCATTAAAAATGCAACAAAAACGCATCATTAACGCACCTGTGTTACGTTTTTGATGCGTTTTTTGAGTGACATGACCCATGAAAACACACCATAAGCACGTGGTAAAAGCGGCCCAAAAGCGCTGTAAAAAATCGCTCCAAAATTGCATTATGCCATTATCGGCACCTTGCCGAAATTTTGGTGCATGTCTACTAACTACTTATCGCTTCCGCTTTCCAGTGGTTACAGGGAGAGAGGAATGACATCAGTTCCTCTCTCTCTATGTTCAGGGCAGCCGCTGCCAGCCTCCGCAATGGGACAGTGTAGCCCCCTTCCACCACCCACAGAAGTAATCGAGTGACCAATTAGCCACTCCGATCACTTCCTCATTATAGGGAATCGCTGGCTGAAAAGGTCGAAACTAGGATGATGCGTGTGGGTGATGGCATCATCCTCTTATAACTACTGAAACAGAGGATGGGCGGGAAGTAGTTAAAGTGTAATTTTTGCAACAACTTGCGTTTAAAAAAACGCTGCGCAAATATCTTATGACATAAAAAATTGCAGCAACAACCATTTTATTCTCGATGGGCTCTGCGTAAAAATATATAATGTTTGGGGGTTCTTAGTAATTTTCCGGAAAAAAAGAGAAAAAATGCAGATTTTTACATGTATGAGAGAAACGTCAGATATGGAAGCAGTTAATATATCAGCAGCCCTGGGACGTATTGTCACCATGGTCACAGCAGCACAGCGTCCCTGGAAGTAATGTTCTAAATGTCATGGAGGACCCAGCCCCCTCCACACGTATACAAACTCTGAACACGTGGGACTCCACCCAGCAGCAGGAAGTGTGGATGTGTCCCTCCCACGATACTCAGGCCCTTCCCTCCCCAGCAACACTTCCAGGCGTACTCTACTACCCCCAGGGGCAGATTTGTCTGTGTCCAGGAGGGGAGGGGTATCTGGCACCATGCTCCGAAATCTGATGTACTACGCAGCCCCCTTCAGGGCCACGGTGAGAATCCTGAAGGGTTTCCTCATTTGCTTGTTATTGTTTTTATAAACACCTGCAGAGCATTGCAACTTTTATTCCTTCGCTCTCCTAGTATTGAAGGGCAGAGCATTGCATACAGCCATCTGCTGCGGCACGTCACTTCAGATTAGCTGGACGCTTTGGCTTTAATGTGCTGCAGAGCATGGTCCCTGCAAGGAGATGTGACAGTCTGCAGCCTAAGCAAAGTTTTCACACAGGCGCTGTGTTGGGTTAGGGCCCTCGGCATTTCTGGCAACTCAAACGATTGTTTATTCGTTCCTAACAACCAAACTTTGTCAGCAGACAAAGCTGGGCTCTGGTTGCCATGGGTTACAGCATCCATTGCCTTAACTGCTTTGTCATTTAGTAACCTGTCTCTGGTTGCTTTGGGTTACAGCACCCCATTGCCTTTCCACCTTTTGTATTTAGTAACATGAAAGGGGTTGGAGTGCCGAATACGATTGCTGTGCAAAATGCAGCACCCGGGGGACTTGAAAGGCATGCTGGTACTTGTAGTTCTACCATTTGGGGCCTGCTTCATAGAAGAAGCCCTGGGGTTTGTAGCTTCTTAGTGCTTGTTTTGATGTGCAGCAACCTCCTAAAAAGCAATGTATGGTGGGTTGCTTTTCACTTTTAATAGATTTTTATTGAAAAAAACCTACACAAAACGGGGAAAACCGAGAACCTGCTCGGTAACTTTTTCTCCCTACACACGACCAGGTTTCCCTGACAGGAAAACTGCCATGAGAGCTTTGGTTGGGAATCCCAGCCGTGTTTATGCTCCATCGCAGTGTTTCACATAGGAAAACTGTTGGGTTAAAAAACAACTGGGAAAATAAAAAGCTTGTTCTCTTTTTTTTGTTTTCCTGTCAGGAAAACTGTGATGGAGCATACACATGGCCGGCTTTCCCTCCAAAAGCCCTCATGGCAGTTTTCCCGAAGGGGAAACCCGTATGTGTGTACGAGGCTTTAGAGTAGGTATCCATGAACCAGGTGGGTGGGTTGCAGGGCCTTTGACAGGCGATAATATGTCACCACCTAACCACGTGTTTTAATCCTGAAAATACCAATTCACCATACTGCAGCTGTGTGAATAGCCGCAAATGTGCTCTATGTATAGCCCTGAGCGGCCAAGTATCTGTGTTTTAGGTAGGTAGTCGGGTGGGGGTAGAACGGTAAAACCGCAGCTCAAACTTCAACTTTACTACCCCCTGGATGCAAGTCTGAAGATGCCCTAAAGCTGGCTGTACACTAGTCATTTTTCAAAAGCACATTTATACAATGTGTTGAAATTCTCATCAGTACATTTGATGGCTTGACTAATGTTGTTCAAAAGTACCTCAAAAAATTTACCTTTTAAAGCGGAACTTCCGCTTTAAGCACTCCTCGCCCCCTGACATGCCACATTTCGTATATAATTTTTCTGGGGGGGGGGGGAGAGAGTGGGTAACCTCTTTTTAGTGGGACTTCCTGTCCCACTTCCTCCTTCCTATCTTCGGCCGCCTAGGCGGCTCCTCCTCTCACCCTAAGCAGCCCCTCCCTACCAGCGATCTTCTGGGACACGACTCAGGTCCGAGAAGATTGGCTGGCCAATAGGAGAGCGCAGCGCGACTCGCGCATGTGCACCCAGCCGTTAAGCCGTAAGCTGTCACGACTGGGTGCCCACAGTTACGATGGGGGAGAGGAGCGAGTCTCCGGGCGGCCGCATTGCTGAGCCGTGGGGCGGTTAAGTGTTGGTTTATTAAAAGTCAGCAGCTATGCTTTTTGTAGCTGCTGACTTTTAAGAAACTAAAACATGGGTGGAATTCCGCTTTAAGCCCTGGTTCACATAGGAGGGATTTGGCATGCAATTTGACATGTCAAATCGCATGCCAAATCTACAGCAATTGCACTGTCCGAATTGGTGCAATGCCGCATCTGCGGAACCGCACCGATTCCCAAAAGTAGTTTCTGTACTACTTTTGGCGACTTTGGTGCGATTTCCATTGACATCTGTGCAGCAACCCGCACAGATGTCTCTGAATCGTCCCAGAAAGCGGGATTGATATGTGGAAATGAAATTGTGCAAGTTCAGCTGAACTCGCACAATTTCATTCCGCTGTCTTTGTGAACCTGCGCTCTATGCTGTTTCATTTACCTTATCTCTTGCTTCCCACAGGCTTCCTCTTATCTTGCAACCCACCCCCTGCTGCTTCTCTACAGTGCTCCGTCCATCAGTGACGCTATCACGTACAATGCAATACCAGCCATCCTGCATTGTAGTGCAGTGTTTTGTAATGCGGTTTGCGAAGCACAAGAGCGTTCAACATGAAGATACCTATTATTCTCAATTATTCAGACCTGAGAGTTGTAGCGCCTAAAACTTGAAAAAGTACAAGAGCTCCTTTGGGGCAGATTTGCGCATCTTTGGCCTTCTGGACTTTAAAGGGTTAGTTCACCTTTACTAAAAAAAAAACTAATTAGATCAAAACAAACTGCAGCTCTGACTAAAATTGATTATTACCCTTGCTATAGGTGTAGGCCATTTACAAACTTCATAAAGCCTAATTGGAATGCCCCCAGGGCTTTGCTATGACGTTGTTAAGTGAGGCCTAGTCATTACTGCTCACCTCTACCATCACAGGAGAGAGTCTGAAAGCTCACACCTGTGATGGAGAAGGTGAGAAGTAATGACTAGGCCTCACTTAGAGTGCTTTCACACTGAAAGCACCCGGGCGCCAGCGGTAAAGTGCCGCTTTTTAGCGGCGCTTGCTTTACCGTTGTTTTTGCGGTGCACTTTTAACCCCCGCTAGCGCCTGCAAAGTGCAGCTAAAGTGCCCGAAAAACGCCTCCAGTGTGAAACGGGTCTTGGCAACGTCCTGGGAGTACTGCGCCTCCATGGGCAAGGACCTTTGGCTAAGCTTCAGGGCCTTTTCAGTGCACATTGCACAGCCACTATTTTAAAAAAATACAAAAATTCTTCTCACGGTTGTCACTTTTCAATTTTGTGTGTTTTTTCACTGGATGGAGGGTGTGAGTCCTCGGGCTTGCCCTGACGTCTAGGAGGATGTGTGAAAAAGAGAGATGGTCTGACATGATACACCTCCGTCCCCATAATGTATTAAATAAAAACAAACAACAACCCGTGGGACTTAAAATGAGGTGGTCATGGTGATCAAAGCAAGTAAGCAAGATGTATAAATAAATATAGTCTCAAAATTTATTGAGATAGTAATATAAACATCATCCTAAAACAGACATGCCCTGAACCTGGGGGGTTTCTCTTTGGTAGAGCCCCTTGGCCTAGTATTCGGCTGGCTACAAGGAGAGGGGTCCGCCAAGCCTTTTGGCTAGGTGGCCCAAGTTCAAAACCTTGTCTCTGTCAAGAGCCTTGCACCCTGGGGGTTCAGGGTAAGGCCCTACCCCTTCAGGGGGTGCACAAAAGCACATCTTAAGGTCACGTTTTTTTGTGTTTTCACATGCACCTTTTAAGTTCACTTAATGGTTTTCGCACCACCGCGGATGGGGGAAAAAAACAATAGAAGGGAGTGAGGTACATGAATGGCCTACATCTTTAGCAAGGGTTTTATTCAACTTAAGTCACAGTTGTTTTTATCTACAGACTCCCCTTATCTGCATAGGCAGTTTTTGGTAAAGGTCCTACTGCAAGAGCATTTTTGATTATTTTATGTTCAGTTTTAATGGGTTCACACAACGCGTAGATGTGAACCCATCCTAAAAGTAGATCCAAAATCTAGGCATTAGCTCAGTAATCTACTGTAATTTTAAAAATTGTTTTCATCTTTTAAAATCTGCAGCTTTCGTCAAAATATTTCCTGTTGATCCTGCCATAATAAGCCTTAAAGGGTTGGTTGACCTTAGACTTAGCCCAAAAAAACTTCCTATACAAGTAAGGGGCGTCTGTAGATAAAAACAAACTGTGCAGCTTTGACCAATGCTAAAAATGTAAGCCATTTACATACCTCCTGAAGTCAGGATGTTAATAAGTGAGGCCTAGTCATTACTACTCACCCCCACCAACACAGGAGTGAGCTCTTTCTCTGATTTAAATCCTCTCAGATGCTCTTTCTCTCCGCTAATGTAGTAGCTCTGAGCTCAGCATTTGATGGTGGAGATGTGTAGTAATGACTAAGCCTCACTTGGCAACGTCCTGGGAGTATTCAAGTCAGACATCATGAGGTACATAAATGGCCTACACCTATAGCAAGGACATAATTTAACTTTAGTCGGAGCTGTACAGTTTGTTTTATCTACAGACTCCCCTTATCTACAGTCTATGCGTTTTTTTTTTTGGTAAAGGTGAACTAACCCTTTAGGGCAGTTCACTCCAGACGCAGTTTCGTTCAGTTCCATGTGCTTTTTTTTCTGTACAAAATGCATGACTGCTGAGGCACAATGCTACCAGGTACCCCTTACTATGTAAATAAACCTTCCCCCCTTGCCCCTTCATCCCAATAAATAAACACTCTTACAACCATTAAGTTGGAAAGGGCAAGGCCACAGCTTTATTAAAGCAAACATAACAACTTTAAACCATTTGTAACCAGTGCCAGTCACAGTTTTACTGTGAGCACAATTCCGGAAGGGGGAGGGGCCTGTCCTTACCATAAGTGCTGGACAGGCCGCCTACTTCCGGTGTCCATAAAGGGGCATGGCCCACTACGGCCATTTCCTGCTGGCAAGGTCAAGAAAACCGCAGCAAGCTGTGACGTACCATAACAAAAGGGGCGGGAGGGTGGGCAGCTCTTCCCAGCGCGCTTCCCAAGGACCCAGAATTCCCTGGGGCGATCCCTTTTATCGGAGCTCCGGCCCAACCCATCCCCCCAAGTAGCCAATCCCACCATGACCACCGCCTTGTCCAGTACCTGGTCATGCCCCCATCAGTCAAGGCTCTCTTTCCCAGGGGGGCTCAAGAGGCCTTCATGCACAGTGTTTTCCATGTATTTCAATGGCTCTAGTTGGCTCTAGTTCACACCATGCAGTCAGTTTCCGGTCAATTTCGGCACCGGAAACTGACTGTATGGTGAAACTGACTGTATGGTGTGAACTAGAGCCATTGGAATACATGGAAAACACTGTGCATGCATTTTTAGTGCAGAAAAAATGCACACAATCTGTATGGAACTGCATCTGGTGTAAACTGGCCCTAAGGCAATTCCTCTCACGGGGTAACGACTGTCTGCCAATTGTGCTCCTACATACTGCCACCCTGTCACACACATACTCCTGGTGGTACTCTAATGCCCTGTACACACGAGCGGAATTTCCGTCGGAAAACAGTTGGATGGTTTTTCCGACGGAAATCCGCTCAAGCTTTGCTTGCATACACACGGTCACACAAAAGTTCTCTGAACTTTTGAGTGTTAAGAACACGTCGACGTACAACTTAACGAAGAGGAGAGAAAAAGTTCAATGTTTCCGAGCATGCGTCAAATTGTTTCCGAGCATGCATGTTTTTTTTTCCCCTGTCGGAATTGCATACAGATGAATGGATTTTCTGATAGGATTTTTTTCCGTCAGAAAAATTGAGAATCTGCTCTCAAACTTTTGCTGGCGGAAATTCCACCAGCAAAAGTCTGATGGAGCATACACATGGAATTTCCGATGAAAAGCTCAAATCAGACTTTTGCTGGCGGAAATTCCGCTCGTGTATACAGGGCATTAGTGGACGTGCCGGCACATATTCCTTGGCCATGGTCCACCATTACCACTTTTAGGAAGCCAGCTCAGAGCAATGATATGCAGCCAAAGCTGCTTCAGGAAATGGCTTACTGAAGCTGCGGGAGATCAGCAGCACTGAGATACAAAAAAGGATGAAGATGTAAAAAGAATAATTTATAGAAAAATAATTATGGCAATTGTTTATAATACACTGAGCGCTGGGATTTATAAAAAATAAATAACCTTGCAGTGGACCCCAACTCCCCCTGCAAGTTCTCTTTAAGTCTAGAGGTATAGGTCCTATTCCTCCAAGCTGTGTGACTACGCTTATTCTCTGCAATGCTCTGGCTGGACGTTGCACTCTGATGTCATGACGCAACAATGGAAGACCGTCAGTTCTGTATTGTATGTGAGGATGGTGAGGGCCCACCCCCAACCCAGAATGTTGCGCTGAAGCCTGCCAGGGCGAGGAGTATTTGAATATTACATAAGAGAGAAGAGCCGGGAACTCTAAAGTCCTTGATGCAAAAATGTATTGGCTACATATATATGAGCATTAAAAAGCAAGCAGCTGACGCGTTTCAGCGTGAGCCTTAGTCATTGAATATTACAACATATTCCTCTACCCCTAGATTTAACAAACATTAACCTCTCACCATCTTTAGGTCATTTATAAGCAGCCTAAGGTTGGAGTGGTTATAGGATCATGGTTGAGGCCATGGCTTTTTCTCTTTCGTTCATAGACGGACACAGCCTTCATTGACCTTAGGGTTATGCTTCTTCCTACCAGGAGATTTAGGCAGAATTCTACAGCACTTAAGGTGTTAAAAACTTTTCTTCATGCCGCTCCTCCCAGGGGGCGTGGCTCCCCCGGGCATAACCCACACCCTGCTTTAGCAGCCTCAGTTTGTTTTCTGCCTAACGACAGGAGGTCAAGGCTCTCTCTGGAGTTCCTGTACTCTGGAGTTTTTTTCTTGCGATTTTATTTATTTATTTATTTATTTATTTTTTTCGCTTTTATTATTTTGTTCCTGCATTTTGAATCATGCGATTCTTCTATCAACAGCCGACTGGGTGACAGGCTGGGTCCTCGACCCTTGTAGTCCCCCCATGTTCGGCCTTCGAGCGTGTGCCGGCCCTCAGCTCAGCTTTGGGACGTCCACGACCGGCCCTGTTGCTCCAGGGGCGGCTGGGGAACTTCGGTTCTAGGGCACACATATGACCGGTCTCTATGGCTTTGTCACAGTGTGTCTGGCCGACAGCCATGCCGTTTACGGACGTTGGTTCTGTCTGGGATACCTCCAGCCAGGTAGTCGCAGGACGGGTAAGTAGTGGCCCCTTACTCAGGTAAGTGGTCTGGCTGGTGTTTTCCCTGGGGAGGTCGACTGAGGGTCCGCCCTGCTTTCCTCTCTCCCCTTCCTCTCCCTCCTTCCCCTGACTGGGTAGTGGCTGTGAAGGGGGGCCTCCTGGGTTTTATTTATTACCACCGGGGCCCGTGTGTTGTTGGGGGACTGTGTTGTTACTCTGGGGGGTGCTGCTGTGTTCTATGAGTTGTTTTTTTACCTCAGATGGTGGCCATCTTGGAAATCTCCTTGGTAACGCTGTGATTCTTCCCTGAGGTAACAAAGCACAGCCAGTGCTGCTGTGTTCTATGAGGTAATTTTTACCTCAGATGGTGGCCATCTTGGAAATCTCCTTGGTAACGCTGTGATTCTTCCCTGAGGTAACAAAGCACAGCCAATGCTGCTATGTTCTATGAGGTAATTTTTACCTCAGACAGCGGCCATCTTGGAAATCTCCTTGGTAACGCTGACAGACACAGCACAGCCTCTGGTATCTTGTACAGTTTTAGTGCTGTAACAGTTTTTAGTGCTGTGAAACGCTGTGAATCTTCTTTGAGGATGACACAAATCACAGCCAGCACATCAGAGCACACCTCAGGTTTTCAGCTCCCTCTGCAGCTGGGTGGGGTGGTGAATACCAGGGGCCCCCATGCTCTGCAATAGCAGCAAGGAGGTGACCAGTGTTTTTTTTTGTCCTGCCTTGCAGGGTGGGTGACTCGGCGCTGACACTATGGAACTCAAGCTATGCCTGAGTTAACCCTTAATGCCCCTTCCCCTGCCACATCTGTTATGTTGGCTGTCCTGGGTCTCTTGCCCGGTTTGAAGCAGCTGGTGCCCGGATGGGGGGTAAAAAAGCGCCCCCTCCCTGAAGCCTGCTTCTGGGGATGACACAGAATCACTGTTTTTTTCTGGTTCTGTTATGTCAGAGGCTGTGGGTTTTAACCCTTATGGATAGTGAGGATGACTCTGCTGCAGTCAGTTGCTGGCAAGAATTTGTTGGAGCTCTTGTTTCTGCGGTGCGTGAGACTCTAAAAATTAAGGATGTGGCGGAGACACCTCCGTGTCAGTACCAGCAGACTACCACGCACCGCTAAAGTGTTTCCTTGTGTTCCTTATTTGGACTATATGTTATACAAGGAATGGGATGCACCGCAAAAAGTTTGCCAAAAAACTTTGCAACCTGTTACCCCCTTGAGGGGGGCTTTAAAAAAAAAAAAAGTAGGTCTCTCCTCCGCCAGTGGATCCCCCTGTGTCCAGACTGCGCATGGCCACCACGTTGCCTGTGGAAGGGGCTCCTGCATTTCAGGATCCCACTGATAGGAGAGTGGAGGCCGTGGCCCGCTCCCTATTCACGGTGGTGGGTTCGGCGGTGAGGCCGGCTCTGGCCGGGGCCCTAGTCAGGCCCCGACTTAAAGGGCGAAGCTCCTGCTGCAGGAGCTGGAAGAAGGACCTCTAAGGTGGCCTTGGTGATGGCCTTTAAGGGTGAACGGTCCTTTTGGGTCTTCCCTGACTGGCATCATTGAGGATGCCACGGGTGGTAAGCGCATGCTGTTCCCACAGTCTGGGAAGGGCTAGGGACCTCGCCCTGTACAAGGACCCTCCTTGCCTACCTCCGAGCGTTTTTTCGCTCGCCCTGTGCGGTGGGGGTAGGTCTACATGGTGCTTGAATCCCCGCTGCGGGGTAGCAGCGCACCTGATACCGCATGCCTAACAAGTCTGCGGACATACCTGCTTCCGCCTGAAGGTCTGCTCCCAGCCGTGTCTCGGGTGGGAGACTGGCTTCGCATTGCGAAGTGTTTTCCTTTTCCTTGGGGTACAAGATTGAGTTTCTCTCTTGTCTGCCAAACAGGTTTTTTTTCCTCCGGCTTCTGGCCTCCTCCGGTTCGCCGGTTGACTCCGTCAGGGGCTGTCCAGGATCTTCTGGTCAGGGGAGTGATTGTGCCAGTTCCCTCGTTGGAACGGTCTCGGGGTTTTACTCCATTCTGTTTGTGTCCCCACGGAGGATGGGGCCCGGTCGATCCTGGGCCTCAAGTCCCTTGTTTTGTTTTGTCAAGGTGGTGTTGATTCGCTTGGTAATAGCGGCACTTCATCAGGGGGATTTTCTGGCATCCTTGGATGTCATGAACGTGTACCTGCATATCCTCAAACCACCGGAGATTCTGTGCTTTGCGGTCGTGGGGGGGCCATTTTCAATGGTGTCCTTCCCATTCGGCGGGTTTTCGCCAAGGTGCTCGTCCCGATACTGGCCCGGCTGTGACAGCGGGGGTTTGTTATCATGGGATGTCTGGACGACATTCTGCTACGAGCTTCTTCGAGCTCTGCATTGGTGGAGCCGTGTCTATCATGTGTCGGGCTCTCCGAGTGTTCGGCTGGTTTCTGGATTGTCCTGAAATCAGGGTTGATTCCGTCTCAGGGATACCTGGGACTGGTCCTGGATTCCTCCGGGGCGGGAGTGTTTTTCTCCTAGCGGAAAAACTTCAGACTCTGATATTTGCTGTGCAGTAGTTGCAGACCCAGAAGCGGTCATCTCTGCGATTCTGCAGGAAGGTTCTGGGTCAGTTGGTAGCCTCTTTCGAGGCGGTTCCGTATGCCCAATTCCACGCCAGGGTACTACGGAGGGAACTGCTGTCGCGATGGGACTAGCTTCCGTCAACTCTGGATTACCAGATTCAGTTGAGTCATCTGATCATGTCTCCCCTGGTGTGGTGGCTGGCGTTTCCGGTGCTTCGTGCCGGAAAGTAATTTTTCTGCAGGCCACTGGACAGTGGTCATGACGGATGCCAGCCTCTCCGGTTGGGGAGGGGCGCTTGGGGCACCCAGTCAGCCCAGGGGCACTGGACTCAGGTGGAGTCCTGCCTACTGATCAACGTTCTGGAGCTCCGAGCAATCAAGCTTTGCCTTGCCAGGTGGTCCCTGGATCTACAGGGCCGACCGGTCAGGATCCTGTCCGATAACACCACGTCCGTGGCGTAGGTTGATCATCAGGGAGGCACACGGAGTTCTGTTGCAGCGACGGGGGTCGCGCGCATCCTTTCGGTGGGCCGAAGGGTCCGTTCCGGCTCTATCGGCTGGGTACATTCCGGAAATACGGAATTGGCTAGCTGACTACCTAAGTCGCACTGCACTGGGCCAAGGAGTGTAGGTCTCTCCACCCGCAGGTGTTTCGGGGTCTGTGCCGAAAGTGGGGCACTCCGGACGTGGACCTTCTAGCGTCCCGTCTCTATCGGTAGGTGCCACGGTTCGTGGCCAGGTTTAAGGACCCATGGGCGGACGCGTCAGGCGCGTTGGTGGCTCCTTGGGGTCGCTGTCGCCTACTTTACACCTTCCCTCCTCGGAAGCTTCTTCCTCGCCTGCTGCGCAGAGTAGAAGCTGTAGGGATTCTATCGGTCCTGATTGCCCCAGATTGGCCGCGTCGCTTCTGGTACGCGGACCAGGTGCGTCTGCTGGCAGACGCCCCCTAGCGTCTTCCCCTGGGAATTGATTTTCTGTTACAGGGTCCGATCTTCCACCCTGTTTCACAGCCACCGGCCTTAGCGGCGTGGCTGTTGAGAGCCAGGGGCTTAAGGACCGAGGCCTATTGGGCTTGGTGGTCTCTACCGTGCTGCCTGCACGGAAGGCTACCTCACGTAGGTTTTTTCCTCATACATGGAAGGCCTACTTCTCTGTGTGTGGGGAGATGAACTGGCACTCTCGTACATGCGTTGTGTACAGGATTCTGCTGTCTTTGCAGCAGGGAGTGGTTCAGGCTCTCGCCTTACGTGCGGTTAGGAGCCAGATTTCTGCTCTGGCTGTTTTTACTTGCAGCGACCTTTGGCATTGCACTCCTGGGTGCGTGCGTTGGGTCAGGGGGTCTGGCAGGTGGCCCCTCCAGTGCGCCCTCCATTACCCCCATGGGACTTGAATTTAGTCCTTTCAGTGCTTCGGGATGCTCCCTTTGAGGACATTCGGGAGGTTTTTTGTTTATTGTCACAAAAGGTGATTTTATTTCTGGTAGCAATTACCTCGATCAGACGGGTGTCTGTTCTGGCGGCCTTGTCTTGCAAGGCTCCCTGCTTGGTCATCCGTAAGGATGAGGTGGTGCTGCGGCCGCAGCCGTTTTTTCTCCCTAAGGTCGTTTCGGCTTTTCACTTGGATGTGGACATTGTTCTTACATCCTTATGTCCTCAGCCGAAGAACCCGAAGGAGGCCACTTTACATTCTTTGGATGTGGTTCGGGCCCTTCGAGTTTACTTGTCGGCGACAGCTCCATTCCGGAAGTCGGACTCGCTGTTCGTGTCTGTGTCCGGTCCCAGTAAGGGCCTGGCAGTCTCGTCGGCCACCATTTCCAGGTGGATCCGACAGGTTGTGCTTCAGTCCTATGCCCTGAAGGGCGGGCGCCCTGAAGGTCATGGCGCATTCGACCAGGGCGATCGGGGCCTTTTGGGCTTTCCGACACCAAGCCTCTGTGTTACTGGTGTGTAAGGCTGCGACCTGGTCGTCGGTCCACGCTTTTTCAAAGTTTTATATGGTGGATGTGAGTGCATCTTCTGATGCCTCCTTCGGCCGCAGGTGTTACAGGCGGCAGTTTAAGGTTGGAGTTCCTCCGTTGAGTAACTCCGGTTTTTGTTTGGGGTGTAACCTGTTTTTGCTGTGTTATTTTTTTTCCCACCCCTCGAATTTTTTGACACTGCTTGGGGACGTCCCTAAGGTCAATGAAGGCTGTGTCCGTCTATGAACGAAAGAGAAAAAAGGATTTTTGTACTCACCGTAAAATCCATTTCTCTGAGTTCATAGATGGACACAGCACCCACCCCTCCTTTGTTTGTACTGCTTGTTACGAACTGAGGCTGCTAAAGCAGGGTGTGGGTTATGCCTGGGGGAGCCACGCCCCCTGGGAGGAGCGGCATGAAGGAAAGTTTTTAACACCTTAAGTGCTGTAGAATTCTGCCTAAATCTCCTGGTAGGAAGAAGCATAACCCTAAGGTCAATGAAGGCTGTGTCCGTCTATGAACTCGGAGAAATGGATTTTACGGTGAGTACAAAAATCCTTTTTTTTTCAGGGGGCACTTGGGGGAACTCGGTTCCACCACCTCTGGCTCAGACCCTTTGGTGCCTGCTTACCACAATCACTTGTAAACACAGAAGTCTGGTTTCTGTGTTTACAAGTGACAGCTTTGTAACCCCCTGAACTCTACACTCTGTATGTAATGCAATTCTGGTATTTAATGCCCCTTTAAGACCTTCCTACTGTTTGTGAAATCTGAACGGGTCGTGGTTGAGTTCCTGCACCTATTTTCTGAGAAAAAAAACTCTGGTTGAGGCTACAACCATAATTCCAATATCGCGGTTTTCAGCCGGTGATTCCCGGCATACACGGTAAAAGGGATCAGACGTCGATGGAGCATGTGAGGTATCGCCGTAAACGTCAGAGTGAGAGCAATAATTTTAATGCCAGACCTGTGATGCCGCGTACACACGACCGTTTTTTGGGTTCTAAAAAATGAAGTTTTTTTTTTTAAATGTCATTAAAAAATATCGTGTGTGGGCTTCAGAGCATTTTTCGGGTTCGAAAAAAAAATTGGCAATATTTTAGAACATGCTCTATTTTTTCACAATGTTTTTAACGTAGTTTTTAAGGTTGTAAAAAATGGTCGTGTGTGGGCTTTAACGACGTGAAAAATCTGCGCATGCTCAGAAGCAAGTTATGAGACGGGAGCGCTCGTTCTGGTAAAACTACCGTTCGTAATGGCGTAAGCACATTCATCATGCTGTAACAGACAGAAAAGCGCGAATCGTGTGTAGGCAAGGCCGTTTTAATGATCGGGTTGAAAAAAAAACGTAGCTTTTTAGAACCCCAAAAACGGTCTTGTGTATGCGGCAGGACTCTAAATTGGTCACCCTTTAAAGAGTAACTTGGGGAGATTTTTAGTTGGGCGCAGTTTAATAAGCATACGCAATTTTAAAGCATGACATGTTGAATTTCTTTTTTTTCTATTTTACCAAACCATTTCGTATTATATTGTGTGTTTGTGCATTAAAATTCATTGAAATTTATTTTTTCTCAAAAATAATTTGAAAAACCACTGCCCAAGTATCTTGTGACATAAAAATATTTTCTAGAGCCTTTAACCACTTGACAACTGGGCACTTAAACCCACTTAATAACCAGACCAATTTTCAGCTTTCGGTGCTCTCACATTTTGAATGACAATAACTCAGTCATACAACACTGTAACCAAATGAAATTTTTGTCCTTTTTTTCCCACAAATAGAGCTTTCTTTTGGTGGTAATTGATCACCTCTGCGTTTTTTATTTTTTTCGCTATAAATGAAAAAAGAACGAAAATTTTGTAAAAAAATGAATTTTTCTTCATTTCTATTATAAAATTTTGCAAAAAATGAATTTTTCTTCATAAATTTGGCCTAAAATGTATACTGCTACATATGTTTGGTTAAAAAAAAAAAAATTTGGATATTATTTAGTCTGGGTGAAAGTTATAAGGTCTACAAGCTATGGTACCAATTACTGAAAATTGATCAATTTGATCACATCTGATGTACTGACAGCCTCTCTCATTTCTTGAGACCCTAACATGCCAGAAAAGTACAAATACCCCCTAAATGACCCCTTTTTGGAAAGAAGACATTCCAAGGTATTTAGAAAGAGGCATGGTGAGTTTTTTGAAGTTGTCATTTTTTCCCACAATTCTTTGCAAAATCAAGGTTTTTTTTATTTTTATTTTTTTTCCACAAAAGTTTCATATTGGCAGGTTATTTCTCGCACACAGCATATGCATACCACAAATTACACCCCAAAACACATTCTGCTATTCCTCCCGAGTATGGCGATACCACATGTGTGAGACGTTTACACAGCGTGGCCACATACAGAGGCCCAACATGCAGGGAGCACCATCAGGCGTTCTGGAGCACAATGGCGGTCGTTGCAACTTTTTATCGCGCATGGTATTTGCACAGCAATTTTTCGAACGCATTGTTTTGGGAAATAAAACAGTTTTGTGCTTTTTAAAAAAAAAAAAAACATTAAAGTTAGCCCAATGTTTTTGCATAATATGAAAGATGAAGTTACGCCGAGTAAATAGATACCCAACATGTCACCCTTCAATATTGCACACGCTTGTGGAATGGCGCCAAACTTCGCTACTTAAAAATCCCCATAGGTGACGTTTTAAATGTTTTTACTGGTTACATGTTTTTAGTTACAGAGGAGGTCTGGGGCCAAAATGATTGCTCTCGCTCTAACGTTCGCAGCGATACCCCACATGTGTGGTTTGAACACCGTTTTCATATGTGGGCGGGACTTACGTGCACATTCACTTCTGTATACGAGCACGCGGGAACAGGGGCGCTTTAAATATTTATTTTTTTATTTTTATTGTTCATTTTACTTTATTTATTTTAGTTTGACACGTTTTTCCCCAAAAATAAATGTTTTGATCACTTTTATTCCAATTACAAGGAATGGAAACATCCCTTGTAATAGGAATATAGCATGACAGGTCCTTTTTACAGTGAGATCAATAAGACCCCACATCTCACCTCTAGGCTGGGAAGCCTGAAAAAAAAACAAGAAAAAAAACGATCCTGGCTTCGATCGCAGCGGTGAGTCAGAAGAAGCACCGGAGGGTGAAGGGAGTGGGGAAGTCCCTTTTTGCCTCCCGTAAGAACGATCAAGAGGTGGAACAGCCGCCATGATCGTTCTTATGGTGTAGAGAATCGCCGGATGAAAAAAATGATATCTGAATGATGCCTGTAGCTGCAGGCATCATTCAGATATCCCTGCACAAAGTCAAGGACCTCATATGACGTGGGCGGGAAGTGGTTAAAACACATTTTTTTTCCCCAGAGTATTTTCTGGGTATTGCAGAGTATTGGCCGGGGTATTGCAAAGTATTGGCCGGGGTATTGCAAAGTATTGGCCGGGGTATTGCAAAGTATTGGTGTGGGGGGTATTGCAGAGTATTGGTGTGGGGGGTATTGCAGAGTATTGGTGTGGGGGGGATTGCAGAGTATTGGTGTGGGGGGTATTGCAGAGTATTGGTGTGGGGGGTATTGCAGAGTATTGGTGTGGGGGGTATTGGTGGGCAGAGTATTGGTGTGGGGGGTATTGCAGAGTATTGGTGTGGGGGGTATTGCAGAGTATTGGTGTGGGGGGTATTGCAGAGTATTGGTGTGGGGGGTATTGCAGAGTATTGGTGTGGGGGGTATTGCAGAGTATTGGTGTGGGGGGTATTGCAGAGTAATTGCGCAGGGAAGGCAGAGCATTGCAGAGTATTGCGCAGGGAAGGCAGAGTATTGCAGGGGTTAATGCAGGGATGGCTGAGCAGGGATGGATCTGTGACTGCAATAGTCACAGATCCATCCCACACTGCTGCTGCCATCCGCGCTCTCCTCTCACACTGTACCGATCGGTACAGCGAGAGGAGGGAGGAACCGGCGTCATCAAATGACGCCGGTTTGTTTACCTGTGATCGCGCCGTCATTGGACGGCGCGATCACATGGTAAAAGACCGCTGTTGTCGGTCAGTTACCGTGATCTGTGTAGCACCGGGTCTCATAGATCCGGCGCGCACAGAATTTTCTGTGTGCGCGCCCGAGGTGGCGCGCATTACTGCTTCTGCTGGGCGCCGTTTCAGAACGGCGACCCCCAGTTAAGCAACCACCTTGCCGCCGTTTTTGGACGGCGGCTGGTGGTTAAGTGGTTAAATAAAAAATATACAATGTTTGGGGATTCGTAAAATTTTAATTTAGTTTTAGTCTTATCCCGCGTACAGACGGTCGTTTTTTGTGATGAAAAAAAACAACGTTTTAAAAAACGTCATTTAAAATGATCGTGTGTGGGAAAAACGTTGTTTTATGTCTTCAAAAAAACGACAAAAAAAAAATTCGAACATGCTTAAATTTTTTGTGTCGTTTTTCAAAACGTTGTTTTTTGTTTCACAGAAATTGACCGTGTGTAGCAAAAAACGACGTTTAAAACTACGTTTTTAAACCCGCGCATGCCCAGAAGCTAGTTATGAAGCGAGCTTCAATGGAAAAAAGTGGTGAAACGTAACCTCGCTTTGCTAGAGCATTGTGAAAAAACGATGGTGTGTAGGCAACTTCGTCTTTGAAAATTATGTTTCAAAAACGTTGTTTTATTTCATGATTTAAAACGTCATTTTTTTTCATCACAAAAAACGACCGTCTGTACGCGGCATTAGTCTTTTGACTAAAATGCCACTTTAGTCCTATTTTAGTCGTCTCAATTGTGTTAGTCATATTTTAGTCGACGAAATTAACACTGCCAAACTGAAAGCTATTAATCCTTTGAAAAATGATAAGCAGGAGACTTGGAGGGCAGTTGACAGATATGTCACCTCCTAGAAGCCTGTTTAAACCACTGAAAGACCCCTGAAAGCATGTACATCGGACGCAGTTTTGCCAAGGTCCTATTCACTTGCATTTGGCGGTGGTACTGCCCACTGAACACGTCAAAAGTGCAGTCACAAAACAAAGTGTGATGCCCGTGGCATGTGTACCACCACCTCCAGCCTCTCTATTAATTTTAAAGTGGATTTAAACCCACTCTTATCCTTTCTAAACTACTGCAATAGTGCTGATCTACAGTGGGGATCGAAAGTTTGGGCACCCCAGGCAAAAATTTGTATTATTGTGCATAGCGAAGACAAGGAAAGATGGAAAAATCTCCAAAAGGCATCAAATTATAGATTAGACATTCTTATATGTCAAAAAAAGTTAGATTTTATTTCCATCATTTACACTTTCAAAATGACAGAAAACAAAAAAAATGGAGTTTGTCTTTGTGTTACCGAAGGAGTTGATTTTGACCTGCTTCTGAGTTGCTTCCAGCTGCTTCTGCATTCACAATGACTTGTATGGATGAGAGAAACTGTTTTGGACGCAAACAAAAGCCTATTAGGTAGATTCAGGTAGAGTGGTATAAACTTGCGGCGGCGTAGCTTAGCGTGTTTAGGCTACGCCGCTGTAAGTTAGCAAGACAAGTACATGATTCACAATGTACTTGCCTGCTATGTTACGGCGGCGTAGCCTAAAGCGGGCGGGCGTAAGGGCACTGAATTCAAATGTGTGTAAGGGGGGCATGTTTTATGTTAATGAGGCTTGATCTTACGTTTTTGATGATTTTTTTTTTTTTACTGCGCATGCGCCGGGCACCTACATTTCCCAGTGTGCATTGCGGCTAAGTACGCCGCACAGGCCTATTGATTTTGACGTGGACGTAAATGACGTACATCGATAGTCGCGGACGACTTACGCAAACGACGTAAAAATTTCGAATCTCGAAGCGGGAGCGGCGGCCATACTTTAACATTGCTATTCCATCTAATAGATGGAATAACTTTAGGCCTGATAGTGGCTTACGGAAACGGCGTAAATGTACTGCGGCGGCCGGGCGTACGTTCGTGAATCGGCGTATCTACTAATTTACATATTCTACGTCGACCGCAATGGAAGCACCACCTAGCGGCCAGCCTCAATATTGCAACCTAAGATAGGATGGCGCAAGCCGTCTTATCTTAGATATGTTTAGGCGTATCTCTGTTTGAGCTTACACTTAAACATAGGTCGGCGTAGATTTTGAGTTAGGCCGGCTTATCTACTGATAAGCCGGCCTAACTCTTACTGAATCTACCTACAAATGTTCTGGAATTTGTAGTTCATTAGAGCTGGCAGAGGGGCAGCTTGTATTCATGTCCGGTTATTTACACAGCGGTATTATGATATGTTCCTGAGTAGCTTTGCCGTGACCAAACTCTGTGAGAACCAATCGCTTGTCTACATTCTCACGGGAGACTTCTGAGGGACGCTGGTGAAGAAAACAGAACATGATTCAGCTGCATTCAGCATCTGTCCCCCTAATTACATTGTTCAGTACAGTACTCGCCCCCCCGCTGAGCGTTCAAGAACACAGCGCACAGCAAAGATACCTGGGAAAGAACAAAAACGCCCATGTGCCAACATTTACATACCAGCTGCTGCGGTTTAGTTTGCTTATAATGTAGCCGTATATTGATAATGCGGCGGGTGTAATTATTTTTCTCTCTTCAGCCGTTTGTTGTGTATTCATTCGCTGCATTTATAAAAATGCGTCACCAATCATGTGCAGCGATTTGCCCTTTGTGTCCATCTTCTTTGATCTGGTGAATGCTAATATTTCCGAAGTGTATTTGCCTAGATCAGATTATCCACTAAACCTTAGTGATCAACCTACATGAGGCCTAACTGTGACCGCTTGCAGCCTTTTGGTTCCTTTTTGCAATCGTTCCTGTAGCGCAGGGGTCATCAAACTTTTTAAACAGGGGGCCAGTTCACGGTCCCTCAGACTGTTGGGGGGCCGGACTATAGTTTACAAAAATACGAACCTATGCACGCATCTTATTTGAAGTGCAAAAACACAGAAAAAAACAATACAATATTTAAAATAAAGAACAATTTTAATCAACAAACTTATTAGTATTTCACAGACTCCTCATCACGGAACCCCCCCCCCATCACAGATTCCTCTCCATTACAAAGCCCCCCCAACACAAACTTCTCTCCATCACAAAGCCCCCAATAACTGACCCCCCATCACAAAGCCCCCCAACACAAACTTCTCTATATCACAAAGCACCCAATAACAGACCCCCCCCACCACAAACTCCTCCATCAAAAAGCCCCCATAACAGATCCTCCACACCATAAAGCCCCCCCAACACAAACTCCTCTCCATCACAAAGCCCAGAATAACAGATCCCCCATCAGACTCCTCTCTATCACAGATTCCCCCCCATATCAGGTCCCCCCCCCCCCCATCACAAAGCCCACCGAACACAAACTTCTCTCCTCACCCCCCCATCACAGATCTCCCCCCCCCCCCCCCCCATCGATATTACACTGCTGTCCCTTCTATAACATCCCAGCAGTCCGCCTCTCTGCTACCTCAATCGCACAAGATGAAGACGAAGTATGGATGGTCCGAACAAAGGGCAGGACTTTGCTAGTGAAAGGCAGGTGTTTGATTGCTAAATCCGCCCTGCTGCTTAACTGAAAAGACCCGCCTTTTGTCCGGACCTGTCATGTTGTTTCTCATCTTGTGTGATAAAAAGGTAGCAGAGGAGAGGGGGATTGCTGCGATATTAAAGGGGCAGTCCGTGGGCTGGGTAAATCACACTGGCGGGCCGGATCCTGCCCGCGGGCCATAGTTTGAGGACCCCTGCTGTAGCGTGTGTGTGTCCCAGTCACTGACCACCTCCTGTAGCGTGTGTGTGCCCCCCCCCCCCAGTCGCTGACCACCTCCTGTAGCGTGTGTCCCCCCCCCCCCAGTCGCTGACCGCCTCCTGTAGCGTGTGTGTCCCCCCCCCCCCCAGTCGCTGACCACCTCCTGTAGCGTGTGTCCCGTCCTCCCCCAGTCGCTGACCATCTCCTGTAGCTAGGGTTGCCAAATCATCCCTTTAATCCAGAACACACATGAATTACACAGGTTCTGCGGCTGATTAAGGTGGTAATCAAACTCACTTGGTGCCTTATCTGCATTAAATCAGCCTCAGAACCTGTGTAATTTAATATGTCCTGGATCATCTGGCAACCCTACCTGCCACGTACACACGATGGGAAATTCCGTCAAATGTTCCATGTGAGCTTTTGGTCAGACATTCCAACCGTGTGTGTAGGCTCCATCTGACTTTTTTTTGTCGGAATTTCCGACAGCAACATTTTTAGAGCTGTTTCTCTATTCTTCCGACAAGAAAAGTTCTTGACGGCAATTCCGATAGTCCAATAGTTCTTGTCGGCAATTCCGACGCGCAAAAAAAAAACACATGCTCGGAATCAATTTGACACATGCTCGGAATCATTGAACCTAATTTTTCTCGGCGTGTTGTATGTCACTGTGTTCTTGACGGTCAGAATTTTGTGTGACCTTGTGTATGCAACACAAGATTTCTCACTTTTTACATATGATAAACATGTCCAAGCTAGATATGCAAATAACCTGTCACTCAAAGCAAGGAGAGAGGAAAGGACTTTTTATTTAGACAGGCTTTTATCTGGAAGTCTGTTAATTTTCACTGAACAATAAAAGAGGATTGCTCAGAGCTGGATTAACTCTGTGTGGCAAGACTGGGCACAGATGATAGGAAATCTTATACTCTACATTGTGACATCAAAAAAAATAAATAAATTGGGTTTACATCCACTTTAAAGGAACCTATTTAGAAAATAAAAAACAAACCTTTACAATCCCTTTTAATTTTTCTCGGCTCGTTGTAGTGTTGTACGTCACCGCGTTCTTGACGGTCGGAATTTCTGACAACATTTGTGTGACTGTGTGTATGCAACACAAGTTTGATCCAAAATTCCGTCGGGGGGAGGATCCACGGTATTCTTGACGGAAATTCCGATCGCGTGTACATGGCATTCGAGGAGATATTCCTTCAGATTTTCTCACTTCCCGGGTCTACAGGTCTCAGGTGTGAATAGGGGCTCACTATGAAGTAGCGCACATCTTTCTGAGACAATCTAGATAAGTCTGTATGTTCTCAATAAAATTCTAATTCATTTAATTTTTGCTCTTTTCCCCACCAGGTCTTCCTTCATTCTCTCCGCAGGTATAGCTCTCCCACTTCACTCCCACGACAGCCAGTCCCCGATCTTCAGAAAACTCTGTTCCGCTACCTACGCTCTCTCCAGCCTCTGGTAAGCGATGAGGAACTGGAGAGTACCCGGGAGCTTGTAGAGGAGTTCCTACGCCCTGGAGGACAGGGAGAAGAGCTAGAGAGGCAACTGCAGCGAAGGGCCGAGCGCACTGAAAACTGGGTGAGACCACAAGAGCTTACAGCTTGGCACAACTGTGTTACAATGAGGCTGTTGTAGCAATAGCTGTTGAAAGAGAGGGACTTTGCTAAGTAATTTGCTTCCTTGGTTAAAAGGGTTTCATGTAATGGTCCATTCACACTTGTGTATGGACTTGTAGCCACAATGCCTAGCAATGCACCTGCTCTAGGCGTGGAGTGGTGCCCATCATTATAAATGGCACCCTATTGCACTGTACAGTGGAGTCCCCATGCAGTGTGTTGAGGTGCACTGCATTGTTAAAAATGGGCTATGCTTTTTTTTTCATCTGTTACAGTAAGTTGGCAGCCCATTTCTAATGAATGGACTGCCTTAATAAAACACACATTCACGTGTGGGCATTATTGTACCACAGCAGATTGCTTAAGTGTGACTGGGCCCTCTGGTTATTTTAAATACAACTAGTATAAAAGCCAGAATTTTGCTTTTTGTAACCTGTGTACAGCAGTGATAATCCCAGGCTAGGTTTAAGTAATAATCCTTAAGCCAATACAAACGGCGCGAATGTCGGGTGGCATCGCCCGGTGTTCTGCCGAAAAAAAAAATCTAACTCTCCATAATCTCCTACCATGTCATTTCCGGTGACTGTCCCGCAATAATAATTGGAGATTTTCACAGAACACTGGCAGCATATACACTATGGTACAGGATATGAGTGAACATTGTTAGTCCGCCCGATACTAACCAAAAACATGGCCGCCTCCAGTGTTCTGTGAAAACAGCCAACTTGTCTTGTACTATAGTGTATACACTGCGGGTTTCTGTAAAAACAGGCAACTTATCCCAAATCTCAAATTATTCCTGCTGGACAGTCACCGGAATTGACGTGGCTGGAGATTTTGGAGAGTTGGAGTTTTCGCCAGAACACCGGTTCAAAAGAAACTGGCCTACAATTGGCCCGTATGTACTGCAGTCAATTGGCTAGATTCACATACAATTTGGCGGGCGTAGTGTATCTCCTATACGCTATGCCGCCGTAACTTTGAGAGGCGAGTATGGTATTCTCAAAGATTTTGCGCCCAAAGTTACGTCAGCGTAGCGTATTAGGGCCGGCGTAAGCCCGCCTAATTCAAATGTTGAAGCTGTGGGCGTGTTTTATGTATAAAGTGTGACCCCACGTAAATGACGTTTCGAACGGCGCATGCGGCGTCCGTGGACGTATCCCAGTGCGTATGCTCCAAATGACGTCGGCAAATCGTCAATGCTTTCGACGTGAACGTAAATTACGGCCAGCCCCATTCATGGACGAGTTACGCAAACGACGTAAAACTTGAAAAATTTGACGCGGTTCCGACGTCCATACTTAACATTGGCTGCGCCATCTTTTTGGTGGTTTATCTTTACGCCTGAAAACCCCTTACGTAAACAGCGTATCTTTACTGCGACGGCCGGGCGTACGTTCGTGAATAGGCCTATCTAGCTGATTTACATATTCTAGGCGTAAATCGGCGTACACGCCCTTAGCGGCCAGCGTAAATATGCAGTTAAAATACGACGGCGTAGGAGACTACTACGCCAGTCATATCTTAGCAATATTTAAGCGTATCTCAGTTTAAGAATACGCTTAAATATACGACGGTGGGGATTCGGAGTTACGACGGCGTATCTACTGATACACCCGTCGTAAGTCTACCTGAATCTGGGCCATGGTGTGTCCCCTGGGAGGTGTCCACTTGTCAGAAAACAATAGAACAACAGGGAAAATCGCTTTACTAACATTTCATAGTTAGTACAGCGGTTCCGACCAAAGCTGACGTTTTTTTTTTTTTTTTTTCAGTCCTGCTGGGTTGAATGAAAAATAAAACTTGTAGTGTGTACAATGCTTTAGACTGGGAGAGGGAGGGTCATTATTACTCTGAGCCAGACACCGACAGACTCTTTCACCACCACCACTAGTTTGTATTAAATACTGTATACTTAGTGGGGTAGATTCAGGTAGCAATTACGCCTGCGTATCCACCATAGATACGCAGCGTAATTGCTAAGTAGCGCCGGCGTATGAACTTTCTGTATTCAGAAAGCTCGATACGCCGACTGTAGCATAAGATACCACTGGCATAAGGCTCTTATGCCGTCGTATCTTAGGCTGCATTCTGACGCTGGCCGCTAGGTGGCGTTCCCGTAGTTGTCAGCGTAGTATGCAAATTGCATACTCATGCCGATTCACAAACGTACGCGCGCCCGGCGGTCGTGTTTTACGTCGTTTGCGTTCGTCGCTTTCGTCGTAAGGCTGCTCCTGCTATTAGGAGGCGCAGCCAATGGTAAGTATAGACGTCGTTCCCGCGTCACGATTTTCGAAATTTACATCGTTTGCGTAAGTGGATCGTGAATGGCGCTGGACGCCATTTACGTTCACGTCAAAGCAAATGACGTCCTTGTGACGTCATTTACCGCAATGCACGTCGAGAAATTTTCCCGACGGAGCATGCGCAGTACGTTCGGCGCGGGAACGCGCCTAATTTAAATGATCCACGCCCCCTACGGGATCATTTAAATTACGCGCGCTTACGCCGGCCCCTTTTACGAAACGCCGCCGCAAATTACGGAGCAAATGCTTCGTGAATGAAGCGTTGCTCAAGTAATTTACAGAGGCGTAGCGTAAAAACGGTACGCTGCGCCGCCGTAGCAGTGCGCGCCCCTACCTGAATCTACCCCAGTATTTTTAACCCAGTCCAGTATACCCTTATTTAAACTTTTAAAGGGTCACTAAAGGAATTTTTTTTTTTTTTGCTGAAATGACTGTTTACAGGGCATAGAGACATAATAGTTAACTGATTCCTTTTAAAAATGATTAAAAATAGATAAAAAAAACAATCATATAATGTACCTGCCGTGTAGTTTCGTTTTTGCTGTTGTTTCCTGGTTCTCTGATGTACAGAGAGCCACTAGAGGGCAGTCAGCCAATAGAGAGCAGTGATACTTTGTCTAAAACTCCTCAGCACCAATCCAGTTTAGTTTTACTCACACCTCCTTGATTAGTGACCACCGTGAGAAATCTCCCAGTACTGTGGTCATCAGGAAACAGGCAACCAGGAAGTGTCCAGAACAGAGAGGATTTACAGCAACATGAATGCAAAAACGAACAATGAGGACATGAAACCAGGACTGCAGCAAGGTAAAGGAAGCTATTTAGCTAAAAAAAAAAATTCCTTTAGTGACCCTTTAAGTCCTGAAGGGGCAAGGGAGGTGGGGATGGGCCTGTATACATGCTGTTTTAATTGGGGCAGCAACTCTGCTCTCTCCTACGATCAGCATGTTCACTCCCCAACATCTGTGTATGTATGCAGCAGAGCCTGATTTGCTAAAGTGAGAGCTGAACTTGTGTTTACTTCAAACATCCAGTCATGTACATGGGAAGCTGGATTTTTAAAATTCTCCTGAACATGATTACATATCATTTATTTATTTTTTTTACAAGAAAAACAATTACAGTATCTGAGTCTGGCGCCATTGACCCTGAAAGCAGATACAGAGCCAAGCATCTAACATAAGCGAGCTTCTGAAATCTCAGATTACATATGGACACTAAAATAGTTTATATCAAAAGGATGACCTTTAAGGAAGCTTTGAAAGGCATAGCTCTGTGAACTTGATTAGAGGGCATAGGGCAGCCTTTCTCAGCCTTTTTACTCCGGAGGAGCCCTTGAAATAATTTTCAGGTCTCGGGGAACCCTGCTATAATTATATCTACAGCTCATGTTCATTAGTGAGTAAGTTGTAGATACAAGAAATAGGTAAAAGAATAAAGATAAATGTGATTATATCTATATTTGGTGGGAGGAAGAATTTATCTTGCATTGGAGGTCAGTTAAAAGATTGTATAAAGGGATTTTAGTGGTAAGAATGCCCTTTACATTGGTGGACAGTGAGAAGAATGCCCTTTTTAGTGGAGGTCAGTGGAAAGAGTGACCCTTATGGTGGTGGTCGGTGGAAAAATGACTGTTATGCCGCATACAGACGATCGGACATTCCAACAACAAAACTGTGGATAAATTCCCGACAGATGTTGGCTCAAACTTATTGGTGGTCGGTGGGAAGAATGACCCTTCTGGTGGTTGGTGGGAAGAATGACCCTTCTGGTGGTCGGTGGGAAGAATGACCCTTTTGGTGGTCGGTGGGAAGACTGACCCTTATTGGTGGTGGTCGGTGGGAAGACTGACCCTTATTGGTGGTGGTCGGTGGAAGACTGACCCTTATTGGTGGTGGTCGGTGGGAAGACTGACCCTTATTGGTGGTGGTCGGTGGGAAGACTGACCCTTATTGGTGGTGGTCGGTGGGAAGACTGACCCTTATTGGTGGTGGTCGGTGGGAAGACTGACCCTTATTGGTGGTGGTCGGTGGGAAGACTGACCCTTATTGGTGGTGGTCGGTGGGAAGACTGACCCTTATTGGTGGTGGTCGGTGGGAAGACTGACCCTTATTGGTGGTGGTCGGTGGGAAGACTGACCCTTATTGGTGGTGGTCGGTGGGAAGACTGACCCTTATTGGTGGTGGTCGGTGGGAAGACTGACCCTTATTGGTGGTGGTCGGTGGGAAGACTGACCCTTATTGGTGGTGGTCGGTGGGAAGACTGACCCTTATTGGTGGTGGTCGGTGGGAAGACTGACCCTTATTGGTGGTGGTCGGTGGGAAGACTGACCCTTATTGGTGGTGGTCGGTGGGAAGACTGACCCTTATTGGTGGTGGTCGGTGGGAAGACTGACCCTTATTGGTGGTGGTCGGTGGGAAGACTGACCCTTATTGGTGGTGGTCGGTGGGAAGACTGACCCTTATTGGTGGTGGTCGGTGGGAATTTACCGGTCAATTGGATCACAGTTTAAGGAAAGCCATCTGTAAAGACAATGACAATTGGTGCTGGATGTGCGTTGGCTCTAGAACTATGCAGGTATCATCAGATGAGAGATTAATCGGCCACTGCTCAAGGAAACTCTAATGCCCGTACACACGATCAGAAATTCCGACAGCAAAAGTCCCATGTGAGCTTTTGAACGGAAATTCCGACCGTGTGTATGTTCCATTGGTCTGTTGCTGTCAGAATTTCCGCCAACAAAAGATTGAGAGCTGGTTCTCAAATTTTCCGACGGGGAAAAAAAATCTGATCGTCTGCAGCAATTCCGACACGCAAAATTCCAACGCATGCTCGGAAACAATTCAACGCATGCTCGGAAGCATTGAACTTAATTTTCTCGACTCGTCGTAGAGAACTTTTGTGTGATCGTGTGTATGCAAGCCAAGCTTGAGCGGAATTCCGTCAGAAAAACCATCCAAGGTTTTTCTGACGGTAACTGACATTTTTTTACAGTATTCTATTCTATTCCATCCCAGAGCAGGATGTTGTGGCCCACATGAGAGGGCTCCGCGGGCCACATGCTTGTAATCCAAAGCGCTTGTATATCAAAGCAAATTTTCCCATAAGAAATAAAGGAAACTCAAATGGTTTGTTCCACAATCATTTATTCATAAATCCTTCAGTTTATAGTCCATATAAAAAGATGAAAGCAATGTGATAGGTTGTGTAACCATAAAATTTCCATCTACAAATGGAAACCTCCACAAGGGGATTGGAAGCAAAATCCAGCAGGAGCTACAGAGTATAAAAGAGAAGAGAGGCGCCTCTAAGTGTAGAATATGGTTACATTTAATGAAAGTACAACATTTAGCAACTCACATGGTTGAGGATTAAAAGAGGCACATCTAAGTATGCCGGGATCCGGGGTAAAGCCGTCCACATAGACCAGGGGCTTGAATTACTCGTGGAGCGCTGTGTGGAAGGGGCGACATCAATGGTGATGAGGAGGACGGTCTATGCAGACAGCTTTACCCCGGATCCCTGCATGTGCCTCTTTTAATTATCAACCATGCAAGTTGCTAAATGTTGTACCTTCATTAAATGTAACCATATTGCTACACTTGGAGGCGCCTCTCTTCTCTTTTATACTCTGTTGTGACATGACGCTACTCTTATATCGAGACATCCCTTGTATATCAAGTCAAATTTTATTAAATTTTGCTTGTCTTGCAAAACGCTCTCAAACCAAGGTTTTACTGTATCTTGACTTTCAGTCAATGGGTAGTGCTCAAGACAGTGGTCAGTTTTGGGTCACCAACTGTTATAAAAGACAGATATTCCCAACGGCATGTCTATTACAATACTCCCTAGGAGGTGTTAGACATGCAAATGAGTCCAGGGCTTACATTCTTCATAATCTCTTTAAGGGGGGAGGAGGGGGGTTTATGAGTACAAAAACAGATAGTAAATTGCCTAGTCACTTCAGTTAATGTCCAACTAGTGCTATGAATACAAAAGTTCATAGATAATGGTGGTTTAATATTTATGATGTTTTTGGAAGTAAAAATCATTGTAGGCCCATATTTCCACATCGGCTGCAACACACATCTGTCACAAGCAGTGTTGGGGGGTGCCATGTCACGTGTGTTGCTGTAAAGTATGCGGTAACGCCCGTGTTGCCACAATTACCGTATTTATCACGGTATAACGCGCTCCTGCGTATACCGCGCACCCCTAAAGTTGCCCCGATTCCTGTGGAAAAAAAGTTTTTTCTGTACTTACAGTTTTGGTGTCTTGCGCGGCGGCCTCGTCGGGTCCGTCTGCGGCTTCGGGTGTCCTCTTCGTCGTGTCCGGCGTCCTTCTGCGGCTTCGGGTGTCCTCTTCGTCGTGTCCGGCGTCCTTCTGCGGCTTCGGGTGTCCTCTTCGTCGTGTCCGGCGTCCTTCTGCGGCTTCGGGTGTCCTCTTCGTCGGGTCCGGCGTCCGTCTGCGGCTTCGGGTGTCCTCTTCGTCGTGTCCGGCGTTCTTCTGCGGCTTCGGTGTCCTCTTCGTCGGGTCCGGCGTCCGTCTGCGGCTCTGGGTATCCTCTTCGTCGGGTGCGGCGTCCTCCCCGCTCGTTTCCCACGCTGAGTTTGAATACTGCGCCGACATATACAGAGCGCAGTACACTCGTGTATTGTCGGGCAGGCTCGGCAACTCTCGCGCTGACGTCCTGTACGTCCAGGACGTGAGCGCGGAAGGAGCCGAGACTGCCCGACTATACCCGAGTGTACTGCGCTCGGTATATGTCGGCGCAGTATTCAAACTCGGCGCGGGAAAGCGGGTATCGGCGTATACCGCGCACCCACGATTTTGCCCTGATTTTCAGGGCAAAAAAGTGCACGGTATACGCCGATAAATACGGTATGTGGAGTGGATGGACCCTCAGGCTTCATGAGGTATGTGTGCTGAGGCCTTACGCCCCTTACACACGATCGGATTTTCCGTCGGAAAAAACCTTGGATGGTTTTTCCGATGGAATTTCGCTCAAGCTTGGCTTGCATACACACGGGTCACACAAAAGTTCTCGGAACTTTCGAGCGTCAAGAACGCGGTGACGTACAACACTACGACGAGGCGAGAAAATGAAGTTCAATGCTTCTGAGCATGCGTCGAATTGTTTCCGAGCATGCATCGGAATTTTGCATGTTGGAATTGCTAGACGTTCGGAAAAAATGGTAATGGCATTTTTAAGCAGAAATCTGTTAAATGTATGGTGGTACAGTTATATAAAGAGTACCTTTTTTTTTTTTTTTTTTTAAGAATTCAACTGGGCTTTTAATTTTACAAAATTATGTGTAATTTGTTATGTATGAACACTGGTGCATTAGAAAAAATAGGTTCTACAAACCTCGGCTACCAATTGTAACTTTTATTTTTCATAGTAATTTGGCACCAACAGATTATGAAAAAACATGAAAAAGTACAAAGAACTAGTCTTTGCTTAGAGAAATTTACGATCATGTGTTTACCAGTTCTGTACACACACCAAGTCTACGGTCTTACCAGTATATTTCTGGCATGTGGTAGGAAGCCATATCTCCTGGAAGAACCCTACAAAAACCCATGGGAGAATGTACGTTTTCCATAGAGATATTAATGCTAGGAGGAATTTACCATCCTGTGTTTATCAGTCATATAGACGCACACAATTTATGGCCAATCTATCAGAAGCCAGTTATCCTACCAGCATGTTTTTGGCCTGTGGCAGGAGGCTACAGTATATCTCCTGGAAGAATCATAAAGGGGTTGTAAAGGTTTGTTTTTATTTTCTAAATAGGTTCCTTTAACCACATGCTGCCCGCCGCACGCAGATATACGTCAGTAGAATGGCACGGGCAGGCAAAAGGACGTATATATACGTCGCCTTTAACCACTTAAGGACCGGACCAATATGCTGCTAAATGACCCAAGGGGTTTTTACAATTCGGCACTGCGTCGCTTTAACAGACAATTGCGTGGTCGTGCGACGTGGCTCCCAAACAAAATTTACTTTTTGCTATAATAAATATTTTTATATATATATATATATATATATATATATATATATATATATATATATATATAATATTTATTATAGCAAAAAGTAAAAAATATTGATTTTTTTTCAAAATTGTCGCTCTGTTTTTGTTTATAGCGCAAAAAAATAAAAACCAGAGGTGATCAAATACAGAAATAAAAGAAAGCTCTATTAGTGGGGAAAAAAAAGAATGTCAATTTTGTTTGGAAGTCACGTCGCACGACCACGCAATTGTCAGTTAAAGCGACGCAAAGTGGTTAGGCTAGTGCATCGTTAGTTCACTTACCTTTTTTCTTCTAAACGTTTCTTTTCATTGTCTGTCTGAATTTCTCACTTCCTGTTTCTCCTCAATAAGCTTTCCCCCATCATCCGAGCCGTTCTGGCTACATCCCTGTGTTCACAGCGTCTCCCCGCAGGGATGTAGTCCCAAGGGAGGGGGAGAGCGCGCTGACTAACCCCAAGCCAGAACGGCTCGGATGATGGGGGCAAGCTTACTGAGGAGGAACAGGAAGTGAGAAATTCAAACAAAGGAAAAAAAACACTTAGAAGGGAAATCGAAGGAAAAGGTAAGTGAACCAACAATGCACTAGATTAAAGGAACCTATTTAGAAAATAAAAAACGAACCTTTACAACCCCTTTAAATAAACCAGGGGAGAATGTACAAACTCTATACAGATATCACTGTTGGAAAAAATGTACCATTCTGTGTCTACCAGTCATATAGGCGTAGGTGATCTAATCGGAAGCCACATGTGCTACCAGTATGTTTTTGGACGGTGTCGGAAAGCCATATTTCCTGGAAGAACCTTACATCAAATTAGAACATACAAACTCCACACAGATATCGCTAAGCACCATAAGGCCACAAAGCTAGTCGCTGGCCCACCCCCCATGTTATAATTTGGTGAAATGTAGCACTGTCACATGGTTATCGTCACCAGTTTTCATAAATGCCTACTATATGTTCAATTCTCTGCCCACTTCTCATATCTATTTAAACTTGTATCTTCCCTTATCTAGCTTTCAGACTGGAGACACGAATGTGTTTACCTAGAGAACCATCTACCACTCCCTGTACATTCAAGCCCGGCTGTCATTCTCCCCCAGAGGGAATACAAAGACTGGAAGGGGCAGCTGAGGTATAACTCTAACCTATTTTCAATGTTCCTTCGTCATATATGTCAATTGACCATCACTTATTGTATTATAACTGTCACTCTGAAAGTAGTTATCTTGTTTCGAGGAAACGCACTTCCCCTTTTTATAATGGCCATGTCACACCACATGGCATCACATAGTACGTAATGTGTGTTCATTTCCATGTGGTGTGGGTGTGTGCTGCAATGCATTATAATGCAATGTGGTACTCAATTTTGTTTCTTCATTCTTCAAGGGTTAGTCAATTTTTTTTTCAAGAAAAATAAATAAATCTCCTGGTCACCCCTCCAGACCCTGCTGCACATTGTGACTGTGATGCCCAGTGCTGCTGTTATGGTGGTCCCTACCAGTGTTGCCAACCTACCCGATTGAAATTTACTGGCACGACACCCAGAATTTACTGGCGCAGCCAAGTTTTTACTGGCATTTCGCAAAAGTTACTAAATTACATTTTTAGGTGCAAATTTCAGTATTTAGGCTACAAACAAGTACACTAGGCAAAAAGCAATGTGATTAAAGGTAGATATTAAAGTGGAGGTTCACCCTAAAAATCTTTTTCTAACATTACATTGTGCTCACTTCCAACATTGACAGTATGCTGATTTATTATTTTTTTTTTTGCTGTACATACCGTCGTATAGCTATTTTCCCCCCGGCTTCCGGGTAGTGGCTCCCGCGGCAGTGGGCGTTCCTATGCAGAGGCTAAGTGATTGACGTGATGACAAAAGCTTCCCCCCTGGTGCATAAGGCGCATCACGAGTTTCCGAAAGAAGCCGAACTGCAAGTCGGCGCTATACGGCGCCTGCGGACAGCGTTCGGCTTCTTTCGGAAACTGGTGACGCGCCTTATGCGCCGGGGGGAAGTTTTTGTCATCACGTCAATCACTTAGCCTCTGCATAGGAACGCCCACTGCCGCGGGAGCCACTACCCGAAAGTCGGGGGGAAAATAGCTATACGACGGTATGTACAGCAAAAAAAAAAAATCAGCATACTGTCAATGTTGGAAGTGAGCACAATGTAATGTTAGAAAAATGTTTTTAGGGTGAACCTCCACTTTAAGGAAAACAACATTTTTGTTATTTTGGATATTATAAGGGCAAATTATTTAGTCACATCACCCCCTGCTTCCATCCCCCTCTGCCACCAACACCCCCTGCCTTCACCCCCCTCTGCGGTGCCACAATCTCCCCCTGAAAGAAATTAATTTCCTTGTACTGCTTTACCGGCACTGATGGTATTGCAAGAAATGCACACAAACTGCTTGCTTAGTTGCCAAGAGTGTAAGAGGAGCGAGAAAGTCCTCTCACTATAGTTTTATTAGCCACATGAAATCACAAGACATGCATTTGATTGGTTCACATTATACATCCACACCCATCGATCCTCCCATTCACCCTCCCCTCACCCACCCCTTTACACACCCTCCTGTGAGCACATATAAGCCTTTGTCCAAAATGAATACGCAGGGGTTCCCACTTAAGTCCACAGGGGCAACATTCCTTTCTCGATGGAGGAGCTGTTTAGGATCAAGAGGCGAGGAATAGAAGTCCATATTTAGCATAAAACAGTTCTTTTGTTACAAGATACAAACAGTCCCAGGAAGACATAAATTCTTTTGATGGGAGGAAGCCAGGAAGGGGACAGTCTTTTGTCCTTCAAATGCTGAGTCTGTTACTTTAAAACAATATCTGATTATAAAATCCTCAAGGGAAATAAACACTTATTGTGATACATGTATTTCATACATGCATATAATGAATATAAAAAACAATATAACTACATAAAAAGATATAGGAAGAAATTAAAAGAATATAAAAAGGAAAACATTGCTGTGGTTCTAATAACAAAAATTAGTCTTAACATAAAATAGAGATTTTAGTATAATCTATCACACCCCTGCCTCCAATCTCCCCCGGGCCCCCTGCCTCGAATCGACCCCCCGCCTCCATCGCCTGCATCCATCCCCCTCTGTGGTGCCACCAACAACCCTTGTCTCCATCCCCCACCCTCTGCGGTGCCACCAACACCCCCTGCCTCCAATCTCCCCTTGCCTCCATCCCCCTCTGTGGTGCCACCAACAACCCTTGTCTCCATCCCCCACCCTCTGCGGTGCCACCAACACCCCCTGCCTCCAATCTCCCCTTGCCTCCATCCCCCTCTGTGGTGCCACCGCAGCCACCATCACCCCCCTGCCTCCAATCTCCATTTGCAGTTCCAAGCTGAACCGATCTCGGCTATTTTTACTGGCACATTTCTGCAACCACGGACATTTACGAATGGGGGAAAAAGGTGCCCGATTTTACGAACTGTCCGTAAAAATACGGACGGCTGCCAACACTGGTCCCTTCACTGCAATGCACAACCCCGAAGTGGGTATCCAATATAATTCTTGAAAAGGCAAGCGCTCTCAGAAAAGCGCTTCTTGCTTCTAGGAAACCTTATTTCAAGAAGCCCTAGATGCGCTTTTCATGTTGCTGTGTTGACCAATCAGCACTTGCACAGTTTAGGAGATATTCACTATATACGCTGTTGCCGATTTCATGGCACATGCTCACTGAAGAAACGGCCCGCTGGTGCCGTCTTTCAGGGCCCGTGCCATGACCTGTGGCTCCCACGCGCGGGTGTGACTTCATCCACGAACCTGGAAGTAACTCCGGGGGAAAATGTTGGCTGTGTACTCGGTGTGCCGGCGCTGATTCAGGGCATCGTTTTAAGGCAAGTATTTCATAATGAGCTAGTATTCTATGCATACTAGCTCATTATGTCTTTGTCTTGCAGGGTGTTTTTTTTTTTCTTTTTGAAGGTTTACTTTAAAGTGGAGGTTCCATCAAAAAAACAATTTTGCTTTAAACTGTAGCTTACGTCTAAAAAAGAAAAAAAAAATTATATATATATATATATATATATATATATATATATATATATATATATATATATATATATATATATATATATATATATATATATATATATATATATATATATATATATATATATATATATATATATATATATATATATTTTACTCATCTGGAAATGCCTGTTTCTATGCGGTCTCACGAAATCTGCCTTTGAAACCACCTAGGATTCTGACATCATCTCCCTCTAATGCTCCTGGGAAATGTGTGTCATCATTTCCCAGGATGCAGTGCACTGTCCAATTATCACTCCTCATCCAAGACTTCCAGGAAGTAAGTGCCTGTAGGCTTCACAATGCCCACAAGCAAAATGGCAACGGTGTAGATATAGTTTTATAAACTATCTTTTTTGAATATCTATGCGGATCGGCGGCGGATTGTAAAATAGTAAGTGACCAGATTTATATTATAAAAACGCAGGATGAAAGGACATACATTTAAAAAATGCTAATTGTGGTTAGAACTCCGCTTTAAGTTGAAACTGCCCTGGGAAGCACTGCTCAACACAGCCCAACCGCGCTGGTGGGAACCAGCCCTAAAACCTAGAGGCTGCCACTAATGTGTATAGGGGGTGACAGGTACCCTTGAATTCCATTACATACAGTGCTTGCAGAAAGTATTCACAGCGTTTCACTTTTTTCACATTTCGTTACAGCCTTATTCCAAAATAGATTAAATTCATTATTGTCCTCAAAATTCTACAACACCTCATAATGACACCATGAAAGAAGTTTGTTTGAAATCTTTGCAAATTTATTCAAAATGAAAAATATCCCAAGTACATAAGTCTTCACAGCCTTTGCTCAATACTTTTGTTGAAGCTCCTTTGGCACCAATTACGGCCTCAAGTCTTTCTGAGTATGATGCTACAAGCTCGGCACACCTATTTTTGGGCAGTTTCTCCCATTCTTCTTTGCAGGAACTCTCAAGCTCCATCAGGTTGGATGGGGAGCGTTGGTGAACAGCCATTTTCCGATCTCTCTAGAGATGTTCAATCGGGTTTAAGTCTGGGCTCTGGCTGGGCCACTCAAGGACATTCACAGAGTTGCCCCGTAGCCACTCCTTTGTTATCTTGGCTGTGTGCTTAGGGTAATTTTACTGTTGGAAGATGGACCGTCACCCCAGTGTGAGGTCCACAGCGCTCTGGAGCAGGTTTTTAACAAGGATGTCTCTGTACATTGCTGCATTAATCTTTCTCTCAATCCTGACTAGTCTCCCAGTTCCTCCTGCTGAAAAGTGTCCACACAGCATGATGCTTCACTGTAGGGATGGTATTGGCCAGGTGATGAGCGGTGCCTGGTTTCCTCCAGACATGATGCTTGCCATTCAGGCCAAAGGCCGGGCGGCCCACTCCAGGAAGAATCCTGGTGGTTCCAAACTTCTTCCATTTACGGATGGGGGCCACTGTGCTCATTGGGACTTTCAATGCGGTAGACATTTTTCTGTACCTTTCCCCAGATCTGTGCCCCAATACAATCCTGACTTGAAGGTCTACAGACAATTCCTTGGACTTCATGGCTTGGTTTGTGCTCTGACATGCACTGTTAACTGTGGGACGTTTATAGACAAGTGTGTGCCTTTCCAAATCATGTCCAAGCAACGGAATTTACCACAGGTGGACACCAATAAATTTGTAGAAACATCTCGGGGATGATCAGTGGAAGCTGAATGCACCTGAGCTCAATTTTGAGTGTCATGGCAAAGGCTGTGAATACTTATGTACATGTGTTTTTTTTATATATATATATATATATATATATATATATATATATATATATATATATATATATATATATATATATATATATATATATATATATATATATATATATATATATATATAATATAAATTTGCAAAGATTTAAAACACATTGTCATTATGGGGTATTGTTTGAAGAAATTTGTGGAGAATAATGAATTGAATATATTTTGGAATAAGGCTGTAACATAACAAAATGTGGAAAAAGTGAAGTGGTGTGAATACTTTCTGGATGAACTGTATAATGGTCCTCATCACTCCTCTAAACTCAAGCTGGCCACATAGTTGGCCACTAAAACTGACACATGATCTGACCCTCTGAAGATGCCCTGCTATCTATCTTTAGGCCACATACACTTTGGATATACAGTACAGACCAAAAGTTTGGACACACCTTCTCATTCAAAGAGTTTTCTTTATTTTCATGACTATGAAAATTGTAGATTCACACTGAAGGCATCAAAACTATGAATTAACACATGTGGAATTATACATAACAAAAAAAGTGTGAAACAACTGAAAATATATTTCATATTCTAGGTTCTTCAAAGTAGCCACCTTTTGCAGCAGACACATCTCTAGAACTGGTAAGAGGAGACTGTGTGAATCAGGCCTTCATGGTAGAATATCTGCTAGGAAACCACTGCTAAAGAAAGGCAACAAGCAGAAGAGACTTGTTTGGGCTAAAGAACACAAGGAATGGACATTAGACCAGTGGAAATCTGTGCTTTGGTCTGATGAGTCCAAACTTGAGATCTTTGGTTCCAACTCCCGTGTCTTTGTGCGACGCAGAAAAGGTGAACGGATGGACTCTACATGCCTGGTTCCCACCGTGAAGCATGGAGGAGGAGGTGTGATGGTGTGGGGGTGCTTTTCTGGTGACACTGTTGGGGATTTAATCAAAATTGAAGGCATACTGAACCAGCATGGCTACCACAGCATCTTGCAGCGGCATGCTATTCCATCCGGTTTGCGTTTAGTTGGACCATCATTTATTTTTCAACAGGACAATGACCCCAAACACACCTCCAGGCTGTGTAAGGGCTATTTGACCAAGAAGGAGAGTGATGGGGTGCTGCGCCAGATGACTACCTCTTGAAGCTCATCAAGAGAATGCCAAGCAGTAATCAAAGCAAAAGGTGGCTACTTTGAAGAACCTAGAATATGAAATATATTTTATTTATTTTTATATTTAGTTTTGATGCCTTCAGTGTGAATCTACAATTTTCATAGTCATGAAAATAAAGAAAACTCTTTGAATGAGAAGGTGTGTCCAACTTTTGGTCTGTACTGTATACTGCCCATATCGTTCGGTGCCCGTCCAGCCCCAGCAGCTGTCAGCCTTCCATAGAGCTTGACAGACTGCCAGCAGCCTGAATGGGCCACTGGTGCCCTCCGCCAGCAGTTAAATGCCAGAGTCTCATGCCCCTGGGCTTAAAGTTCTGTGTGCATGGGGCCCTAGGCATAAACATAAGCAATTGGGTTGCTCAATAAAGGCCAATGTGACCTGTGACACTCTTTCCTACCAGGTCAGCCGTGTTGGCATAGGATGGCTATAGAGGGAGGATCTTCTGCCTACCTGTGCATCATTTGCCCAGATCTGTGTACCACTGTTACCATCTTTACCAGCTTGTTTTACTATTGCACAGTGAAATGATTATTCCTTTTTATAAAAAATGGAGTAAGTAGAAGAAAACCTGTACAGATACGATATGGAGGCTACCATTGCAAAACCCCAGTTGCCTGGCTGTGAAGGTGATACAAGGGCGTCAGTACTTTAGAAGTCCCTGACCCAGAACAAGTATGGAGAAAGTGAGCTTGAAGTGAGATCTGAACACCTGATCTGCATTCTTGTTCCATGTCTCGGCATTGAAGGATCAACTAGCTTTTTCAGCAGGGGTCTGCATTGGCAGCTCATTATTACATTATTTTTTGTAAAGATCAGCCTCAAGAGACTTGTCAGAATGCGGTAAAATCACTTTCATTGGCTTAGTGCATGGTATCAATAATTGTGGCATAAATTATGATATATATATATATATATATATATTATAATTTTGTTTTCTACTTTTTATTTATTGTACTAATTGCCACATACAGGGCAATAATAAATGATTGCCCCCCAGTGGTTCCTTTTCTCTCCTACTTTCCTCTGTCAGCCTAACTTTGAACTTTGCTCTCAAATGGGGATAAGGAAATCACATGGAATGTATATCATTTTAATTTGGGGTTTATAGGGGGGGGGGAGGTTATTTTAGTGTATTTATATTTAACAAATGATACAATTTAGAAGCCTGGTAGATGGGAGCTTTAGAGCCGGTTCACACAGGGGCGACTTCTAATAGGAGCGACTCAAGTCCAACTTTGGGGGCAACTTGCATTGACTTCAAAACAGAAGTAATTTTGTAAGTCACCTCCTGAAGTCATCTTGAGATCGCCTTGCCGAGTTGCCCCCAACGTCTTGCCGCCCCTGTGTGAACCGGGTCTTGGAGCCGGTTCACACTACCGTGACCTGGGGGGCGACATGACAAATCGAAGTGAATGAGAGCGGTCTTACTGCACACTACTGAAGTCGCTCCTACTTCAGAAAAGGTTCTTGTACTACTTCAAGGCGACTTGTACCCATAGATTTCAATGGAAGTTGCCTCCAAGTCGGATCTCCTGTCTTAACTGAAGCAACTTTACAGGAAGAGAAAATAGTTTTCTAAGGCAAACCCCTCCCTCTCACAGAGCAGATTATTATGTGATTGGCCACTGGCAAAGTCGCCTGTCTTGGAGGCGACTTGAAGTCGCATTGTAAGTCGCTCCAAGTAGCGATGAAGTCGTCTCCAAGTTGCCTTGTAAAGTCGCGCTAGAATTCGTGTTGCCCCAGTGTGAACCGGCACTTAGACTTCCTAATGGTGTTTTGAATTGTTCATTTTCAGCTATTTTTATTTATTTTAATTTATTCCTTGGAGATCCCATATTAATGTCTTCTTTCATATGATTTCAGATTTGCCTCTAAATTAATATGTGGTGTTTTGGATTTTAAAGAGAAAATTGAAAGGTACGTTTTTTGTTTTTTTTTCTTTAAGGGTAACTTTATTGTTTGTAAAATAAAAGGCGCAAACAATGCTCACTATTTCTGTTGTATGTTATCGGATCTTCTTTTTTTTTTTGTTTTTTAATTGTTTTTATTCAGATTTTCAAACAATACACCAAAAAGACAATAGACAAATACACAGCTCATATGCATATACCATGAATCGATTTGCATGTCATCATAAACTTCATCTATGTGCTACACTTGACAAATGAGTATCGGCAGGGGGGGGGGGCAAAAAGCGCCCCTCCACCTCTATCGTACTCCCTCGGCGCGTCGGCGCACCAGTCGGCACATTCAGTAGAGGAGTATTGTCTAGGCCCCCAGGGCAGGCATGTCATATCGGATCTTTTTTTAACAGAATATTTTTTTTTTACATTTATTATTATTAATAATAATAATAATAATAATAATAATATTATTATTATTTAGCCTTTTAATTTTACCCACTTGCTTACTGGGCACATATACCCCCTTCCTGCCCAGGTGAAATTTCAGCTTCCGGCACTGCGTCGCTTTAACTGACAATTGCGCGGTCGTTCGAAGTGGCTCCCAAACAAAATTGGTGTCCATTTTTTCCCCACAAATAGAGCTTTCTTTTGGTGGTATTTGATCACCTCTGCGGTTTTTATTTTTTGCGCATTAAACAAAAAAAGAGCGACAATTTTGAAAAAAAAATATATATTTTTTACTTGTTGCTATAATAAATAGCCCAATTTTTTTTTTTTTTCTCAGTCTAGGCCGATACGTATTCTACATATTTTTGGTAAAAAAAGAAAAATCGCAATAAGCGACTGGTTTGCGCAAAAGTTATAGCGCCTACAAAATAGGGGACAGAATTTTTTTTTTTTTTTTTTTTTTTTACTAGTAATGGCGGCGATCTGCGTTTTTTTTTTTATCGGTACTGCGACATTATGGCGGACACATCGGACATTTTTGACACATTTTTGGCACCATTCACATTTATATTGCGATCAGTGCTATAAATATGCACTAATTACTGTATAAATGTGACTGGCATTGAAGGGGTTAACACTAGGGGGTGAGGGAGGGGTTAAATGTGTGCCCTGGATAGTGTTACTAGCTGTGGGGGAAGGGGACTGACTGGGGGAGGTGACCGATCTGTGTCCCTATGTACAAGGGACACAGATCGGTCTCCTCTCTCCCTGACAGGACGTGGATCTGTGTGTTTACACACACAGATCCACGTCCTTGTCTCTGTAACCACCGATCGCGGGTGCCTGGCGGACATCGCGGCCGCCAGGCACGCGCATCGGCATCTCAGTGATGCGGCGGGCACGCGCGCGCGCCCCCCCAGTGGCCAGTAAGGAGCGGAGGCCGTAAAAAGACGGCGACCAAGAGATTTAGAGCCACCCTGCGGTCGTACAAAGTCGTACGGCCATCGGGAAGTGGTTAAGACTAACAATATTTTTTTTACAATAAAAACAATTGCTTAGAAATAAATTGCATGTTCATTTTCATTTAAAGAGGGAGCTGGAGTCTAATGACAATCCTTCCCGATACTTTATTTTGTAAATAAGTGATCTGGGACATCCAAATAATCCCAGCAGAATGCTAACACTTTTTAGCTGAAGCCTTAATCTGGCCATAGATGTATCGAATTTTTCAACGGGAAAAGGTTTTTCTTGCTTTTAACATTTGATTTTGGAATAAATGGACTTTACCAAACAAAAACCACATACACTGTTATAAATTAGTTTGAGAACATTTTTCCATCCTGCTCCTTCAAACTTTTTCATCATTGCAGTCAAAAAACAAATGTCGATTTGACCCACTAGTGATTAGAAAAATGAACAGACTTTCTTAGACCCCTTTCACACTAAGGCGCTTTTCAGGTGTTTTAGCTCTAGAAATAGCCTCTAAATGGCTTTTCACATTGGGGCGGTGTGCTTGCGGGATGTTAGGAAAAGTCATGCAAGCAGCATCTATGGGGAGATTTGGGAGCATTGTATACAGCACTCCTAACACGCCCTGCCTATTGAAATGAATGGGCTTCCAAAGTGCCTGAAAAGTACTTCGGAAGCGCCGCAACACGGGCGTCTTTAACCTCTTCTTTGGGGATAAATGCGCCCCGCTAGTGGCCAAAAGGAGGACACTAAAACAAGCTGTGCTTTAGCGCCTACACGGCTCCAGTGTGAAAGGGGTCTTAGAATATTTTCCTATTGAATATCCACCTATCTTTGGTTGGGCAGATGATCCCGGGGTTTTTTTGTTTTGTTTTTTCGATCAGCCAAACAAAAATGAACACATTCCCCTATCCAGGGCTGAACTGGGACAAAAATTTGGCCCTGGACTTCATCCAGACTGGCCCACTTTGACAGGTCTCTCCCATGGCAGCCGGACAACTCCCGCACCCCCCGGCCACCCAAGCTCCCTCTCCCCCTTCACTAGCCATTCTACTTTTTTAGAGTAGAACGGCTGGTACTCTTATAGGCAGTACCAGTGGGGAAGCTAGACATTATTTCACCCGGGGGAAAGAATCAGTTCAGTGCCCCCCCTTATGGGACAAGATTAGGCAGAAGTGAGAAACTCCCGGGCCATAGCTGTTGAGTCAGCTGTCTGTCCCCTCCCCCATGCTCCTCTATTGTCTCCCCTGCTCCTTCCCTGCTTCTCTGTTCCCCCCCAGGTGAGCGCTGCGGGAAGAGAGAGGAGGTGAGCGCCGTGGGATGGGAGACACAGAGGAGCGGAGGGGCCATTCCATCCCTGCCCCTATCCACACAATCAATGTGGATGTAGGAATCCTCCCTATCGTGCTATTGTATTCTGACAGCTGGGACTCCTCCACTGTCAGAATACACTGATCGGAGCCGCAGCCGCTGATTTAAAGTGTATGTAAACCCTCCTATTGTTTTCAGGCAAGGAAGCTGCCATCTTTGCCTGTTTAATCTTCAACTGCCATGATACTGCACATGTGATCAGTTATGACACCAGCCATTGGATGGTTTGACAGTTTAGTTGAGGGCACCACCAATGGGAGTGTTACATTTACGGCACGTGCCGGAAATGTAACTGTTTTATGTATGGCTTTACTTTCCAACATCCCCAACATTTCGATAAAAAATGTTTGCTAGATCAACATCTGCTGAGTTAGAAGGTTATAGAAGGATAGGAATTTGGCTGCTCCCTGTTGAACTTGCTCAATTTTGGGTCAACTACATCGTTTTTTCTGTCTCTGTTTAAAAAAAAAAAAAAACTGTTAACAGATGTCAGTAGCTCAAGCTATTGTAGTACCCTCCGTGTACAGACTAGAGTAGATCAATTTAGTTTGGCAATTTAGTTTAGTACTGTGCAGAGCTCCAAGATCTGGGCCTCCTGTTTCTGCCCTCTGGCTTCTAGAACTTGCTGGATAGTTCCTGAACTTGGAGGAGGAACAGAGGCTAAATGGCCCAGAAGGGGGGGGGGGGGCGTAAATGTTCAGGAGCCTGGCAGTGAGGGAGCAGAGTGTGGGATCCCTTGGACCATTTCTTGAGTCTGTGAGAAAGTGGCAAAATTCCTGTTTCCTGGCTGTGTGTAAAGGGAAGCCTGAAAATATGGCTGCTCTTAGTGCTACACAGTGGTGTAATGGTTAGCACTTTCTCCTAGCAGCAAAAGGGTCGCTGGTTTGAATCCCGACCACGACACCATCTGCCTGGGGTTTGCATGTTCTCCCTGTGCCTGCGTGGGTTTCCCCTGGGTACTCCGGTTTCCTCCCACACTCTAAAGGCATGCTAGTAAGTTAATTGTCTCTCGTCTAAATTGGCCCTTGTCAAGCGCGTCTGGACCCTTCGGGGTAAGACCACACTATATCAAGATACCTCTCAAGTCAACTCAACTTGGGACCATTGATATGCCAGTACAGCAAGCCCTCCTATACCGGGCCCGGATCCTATCCATTCAAAAGGGGGGCCCGGGCACCTGCCGAGCAGGAGGGCCTGCTGTACTGCCTTATTGCTGACACCTCTTACAGCCTATTCGGGGGGGGGGGGCCTGTAGGGTAGGTTGTACGGGGCCCCGTGATTCTTAACAGCAGCCCTGGCTACGCTATTTTGCTTCGATTTTTGAATCAAACTTTTGACTTTGTCCAGTGGCCAGCAAAGCCGCTAAAAAAATATTAGAGCAAATCCAGACGGCAACTCACTTGGTGAGCTACAAACGCATTCCTGTAAGCACTGCAGCCGTGTTGAGTCCATTCTCTTTTACTATAATCGGAGTTATCCATAATTAGATTGCCTGCTCCTTGAGGGCAGGGACTGATGGGAATGTACAGTGTGTAAAGTGCTGTGTACGGTGCTATATAAATGCCTGTAATAAATTCATAAATAATGCAAAGGGCAATAATCTAGACATTTTAGTGGAAGTGTGACCGATCATAACTGCTCTCTGCTCTGTGTTGGCCGTACATAGACCTATTTTTGTACAGAAACAATTCAGGCAAAGCAACACAACATTGCAGTGTTCTGGATACTGAATAAATGACAGGCACTATTTGTAGTTATCTTTCAATTTCATTGGTAATTGCCAATGACCGATCAGCCGAAAAGCATATGTGCCACGTAGAACAATTGCAAGATATGTGTTATTTTAGTAAAGAAACATTAACCACTTCAGCTCCCGGAAAGGTTTTACCCCCCTTAATCACCATGCCATTTTTTGCGATACGGCACTGCGTTACTATAACTGACAATTGCGCGGTCGTGCGACGCTGAACACAAATACAATTGATGTCCTTTTTTACAAATGGAGATTTCTTTTGGTGGGATTTGATCACCTCTGCAGTCTTTATTTTTAGCGCTATAGGCCCCTTTCACACGGGCGGACCGTTCAGGTCCGCCTGTCAGTTTATTGGGCGGACCTGAACGGCCGCTCCATACTTGTCTATGGAGCATCGGATGTCAGCGGTGATCATGTCATACGTCGCCATCGCCTATCGGATCGGGTGTGATCTGATGAAAACGGACATGCTGTTCGTTTTCGTCCGATCTCTCCATAGACAAGCAGCGGCGCTCGACAAGCCCCTCCCCGCTCAGTGAGCAGAGGGGGACCTGCCATCTGCCGACTCAGCGGAGATCAACAGAGAGATCTCCCGCTGAGCTGGCGGGCGCCACTGACAGATCCGCCCCGTGTAGGAAGGGGCCATAAATAAAAAAAGAGCGGCAATTTAAAAAAAAAAAAACCTAAGGATTTTTTAGTTTTCTGCTATAAAACATATGCAATAAAAAAAAAATCTAATTTCTTCATCAATTTAGGGCAGTGGTTCTCAACTCCTGTCCTCAGGACCCAACAGGCCAGGTTTGCAAGATAACTGAAGTACATCACAGGTGATATAATGTGATGGTAGTATTCTAGTCTGCATCTCCCCAAGGTAACACTTAAAATCTGGCCTGTTAGTCGGTCCTGTGGACAGGAGTTGAGAACCCCTGATTTAGGCCAACATGTATTCTGCTTCATATTTTTGGTTAAAGAAATCCCAATAAGTGTATATTGATTGGTTTGCGCAAAAGTTTTAGCGACTACAAACTATGGGATAGACGTGGGGACCTTGTTTTTTTTTTTTAATAGTAATGGCGGCGATCAGCAATTTTTTTTTTTTTTTTTTTTTTTTAAAGGGACTGCAACATTGCGGCAGACAAATCTGACACTAAGTGACACTTTTTGGGGACCAGTGACACCAAAGCAGTGACCAGTGCTAAAAAATGGCACTGTCACTGTATAAATGACACTGACAAGGGGTAGACATCAGGGGGATCAAATGGTTAAGTGTGCTCCTAGGGAGTGATTTCTAACCGTCTACGGGGTGGCTTAACTGGAGAAAGAGAGAGATCTGTGTTCCTGATTGGCAGGAACACAAGATCTCTCTCTCTCTCTCTCTCTCTCTCTCTCTCTCTCTCTCTCTCTCTCTCTCTCTCTCTCTCTCTCTCTCTCTCTCTCTCTCTCTCTCTCTCTCTCTCTCTCTCTCTCTCTCTCTCTCTCTCTCTCTCTCTCTCTCTCTCTCTCTCTCTCTCTCTCTCTCTCTCTCTCTCTCTCTCTCTCTCTCTCTCTCTCTCTCTCTCTCTCTCTCTCTCTCTCTCTCTCACATAGGCAGACAGCCGTTCTGCCTCTCCAGCGAGAGATCGGATCGCTGTGTCCAATGACGCACGCCCCAGAACTGAAAACAGAAATCGCATACAGAAATCACAACAGTTCATCCAAAATTATTTGAAGGGGAAAAAAAAAAAGAAAAGTTCCAATGATCATGAGAACGGTGAGGAAAAAGCCCAGAACTACACCGGAGAATATTGTCAATGATCTCAAGGCAGCTGGGACCATAGTCACCAAGAAAACAATTGGTAACACTATGCCGTGAAGCAGTGGTCTTCAACCTTGTCCTGCAGGGCCCACTAACAGGCCAGGTTTGCAAGATAACTGAAATACATCACAGCTGATATCATTTGCTCCTCAGTGATTGCAGTATTCTAGACTGCATCTCCCCAAGGCAGTGTTTCTCAATTCCAGTCCTCAGGCCCCCCCAACAGGTCAGGTTTTCAGGATTTCCCTCAGATGAAAAGGCTGTGGTGATTACTAAGGCAGTGAAACTGATCAAATCACCTGTGCAAAATAATGGAAATCCTGAAAACCTGACCTGTTGGGGGGGCCTGAGGACTGGAATTGAGAAAAACTGCCCCAAGGTAATACATAAAACCTGGCCGGTTAGTGGACCCTGCAGGACAGGGTTGGTGACCACTGAGTGAATGAGTGGGACCAAATCCCTCCCGAGATGTGTGCAAGCCTGGTGGCCAACTATAATAAACATATTGACCTCTGTGATTGCCATCAAGGGTTTCTCCACCAAGAACTAAGTCCTGTTTTGTGAAGGGGTCAAATATTTATTTCACTCATTAAAATGCAAATCAATTTACAGTGGAACCTTGAATTACGAGAATAATACGTTCCAGGAGAATGCTCGTAATCCAAAGTACTCGCATATCAAAGCGAGTTTTCCCCATTGAAGTCAATGGAAACAAAAATAATTAGTTCCGCATTGACACTTCAATGGCATGCAATACCGCATGCGGCCAGAGGCGGGTTGGGGGGTCGGAGGAGAGCCTCGAAACGGCCGGAAGGGCCCAAGGACAGTTTGGCTGACCTCTGCAAACCTCAAAGACTCAGTTCACAAGCCTTTCCGAGGTTTGCCGAGGTCGGCCGAACTGTCCTCGGGCCTTTCCGAACGCCGCCGTTCGGCTCCGGCACCCCCCACCTCAGGCCAAATGCGGTGCTGCAGGCCCTATTTGCTTTGCTTTGCTTGTTTTGCGAGACAACACTTTGCAAACCAAGTCAGAATTATTTAAAAAAAGTTGCTCATCTTTCAGAAAGTTCGTTAACTGATTTGCTAGTAAACGGAGGTTCCACTGTATAACTTTTTTGAAATGCGTTTTTATGGATTTTCTTTTGTTATTATTCTGTCTCACTGTTAAAATAAACCTACCATTGGAACTATAGACTGATCTTTACTTTTTCTGTGGGCAAACGTATAAAGTCAGCAGGGGATCAAATAGTTTTTCCCCTTACTGTGTGTGTATGTGTATATATCCAGGGCCGTTTGAAGGAATTTGGGGTCCCCAAGTAAAATGGACATGGAGGCCCCCTGCAAAGCCCCCCCATGTTCTTTTTACGCCCCCTCCCTACCGGGTCTGTACCACGCAGCAGGAGATTCAGTTTATTGTTCCCAGCCGGACTGAAAGGCAGTGAGCACTCAGTGTGCAGGACTGACAGGAGGAAGGAGGAAGGAAGAGGAGCTCGGCGACGCTACAGAGAAGGGGAAGTGACGACTCGAGGCAGCAGTGCTGCAGGCTCTCTATAGAGTGCTCAGGCGGCTTCAGCATACAGGAAGCGCGGCAAGACCCCTTCTTGGGGCCCCAGGCCAATTCAGGGGCCCCAAGCAATTGCTTGGTTTGCCTGCCTTGTAGCGACAGGCCTGTATATATCTATGTGTATATCTATGTGTCTGTATGTGTTTCATCTGTGTATTTAGCCGTTTACCTGGAATTCAGCTTTAATAGATGCAGGATGATGCAAATTTTGCAATATGTAAGGCTTCAAAATCTTTCTTTTCTCTTGAACCAGCCCTGATGGTCTTGAGGAGTTGTGGCGAGGTCACCCCCTGTGTGCCAACCAGTACAGCAAATTCTTTGGCTCCTGCAGAGAGCCTGGCTACAAAAGAGATCGGGTCCTTCTGCAGCCACCGAACAAAGCCCCACCTCATCGTGTGACCGTCTGTAAGAACTACCAGGTGACCCTCTTGATAATAGTAATGTCAATGTCTGGCTGCTTTAAAATTTAAGATTGTAGAATAAAAAAAACAATATACACTATGGTCAACTGTATATGATATAAAGTAACATTAAAGCTCCCAGAAACAAAGTCAAAGCCTTGCCATGCTCCCTGTATTCAAGGCTGTTTGTAGAGATCATGATTCCCTAGAATTTCTTATATAAAAGCTAATGCTAGAATGCTCTAGTAAAAGCAAGTTCTTATTTTCTTTAAATGCTAGCTATGGTTCTATATTGCTTTTATCTTTCCTGAACCATAAAGAGTCTTGCGACTCCTCTTAACGACCCCCTTTACTCTGTATAGTCCCTTTGATGAACTTGGTCACAAATCTGTAGGGATGGACAGAAGAAGGAGACAAAATAAAGAATTGGTGATCACAGTTTGTACATTTTGGCCCGGATTCACAAAGCACTTGCGCCGACGTATCTCGAGATACGCCGCGTAAGTGCAAATATGCGCTGTCGTATCTGTGCGCCGGGCCCACAAAACTAAGATGCGTCTAAAAACAGGCTTCATTCCACCGACGTAACTTGCCTACGCCGGTGTAGAGTGGGCGCATATTTACGCTGGACGCATGTGGCGCTCCCATGGATTTTGCATTCAAATATGCAAATGGGGGAGATACACCGATTCACGATCGTACATGCGCCCGACGCAGGCTACGACTGGTGCGCGTAAGTTGTACGTCCCGCGTAAAGTTAAGCCCCATAAAGCAGGTGTAACTCAGCAGCAGACATGGAAAGGTCTGCACCAGGGAACTCAAGCCCGCGTATTTTACATTGGACGTGAATATGATTAGGCGTAGGATACGTTCACGCCGTAGGCAGTGATCCAGGGTATCTTAGGCAGTTGTTCCGATGTGATTGTGAGCATGCGCACTGAGATACGTCCACGGGACAGCGCATGCGCCGTTCGTTATACGTATCTGTCTGGCGCTCGGCCCATCATTTGCATGGGGTCACGCCTCATTTTCATGGCTCACGCCCACTTCCACCTACGCCGGCTTATGCCTAGGAAACCCAGCGCAGTTTGGGAGGAAGTGCTTTGTGAATTCCATGCTTGCCTCTCTGCTCTGCTCTGCGTCAGCGTAGCGTAAAGGAGATGCACACGATCAGAAATTCCAACACCAAAAGTCCGATGTGAGCTTTTGAACGGAAATTCCGACCGTGTGTATATTCCGTCGGACTTTTGGTATCGGAATTTCCTCCAACAAAAGATTGAGAGCTGGTTCTCAAATTTTCAGACGGGAAAAAAATCCTATCTGAGAATCCGATCGTCTGTAACAATTCTGACGCACGCAATTCCGACGCATGCTCGGACGCATTAAACGTAATTTTCTCGGCTTGACGTAGTGTTGTACGTCACCGCATTCTTGACGAGAACTTTTGTGTGACCGTGTGTATGCAAGCCAAGCTTGAGCGAAATTCTGTCAGAAAAAACATCCAAGGTTTTTCCGACAAAAAAACGCGGCATTAGTGGCATTCCCCTAGCCCTGCTGCTTCAGGCAATGACCCACAAATGCTTTAAGTAAAATGCAGCCCTGCCCGTACCCCGTAATGCAAAGCAGCCTATAGAGAGTAGCCCATGGAATAATGGATGTGGCTTATCTTCGACTTTTAAAGCTGAAATTGGAGCTTAGCACATACAAAGCAGACATGTGTGAGAGGAAAGCCTGACCACTATAAAATATTTCCACACGCATAGGGATCTATTTATAAAACCTTTTTTGACCAGATGTAGCAAGCATTTGTCCAAGCTGCACACATTTTTATTTCTTATCTGTACTTTTCTCTAATAGGATTATTTCATTTGATCGTCGGCGCCATCTAATGGCCAAAATGCATTTTTTTTTTCTGATGAGTTTTATAAAAATTATGGCATTTTGACCACTAGATGGCACTGACAATCCTAGGAAATATTCGTATGAGTACATTCAAGGGGAATTTGTGCAAGCTGAACAAAAGCTTGTGAAATTCATCCAATTAATGTTTTATAAATAGACCCTGTAGTATGAATTCTAATTTTTACCGTCTTTTCTGTCGTCCCTCTTGTATGCGGCTCTACCTCAGTTTTTTGAGCTTGATGTCTACAACAGCGACGGTTCTCCACTGACAGAAGACCAGATTCACCAGCAATTGCTCTTCCTGCGAGCGCACTCCAAAAAAACTGACAAGGAGCCGGTGGGAGTACTCACCACGGACCACAGGAACAGCTGGGGCCGGGCATACAATGCGCTAATCCGTGGTAAGTGTGTTCTAAATAATTACAGCTGAAGCATATGGATTGAACAGAAAATGACAATAGCCATTTCAATAAGGCCTCGTTCACAAAGGTGTACTACACCGTACACCCATGAGAGGGCCCACATGGGGATGCACAGGTGTTCTGTACATGCCTGTGCAGGCAGTCCATTTATGTCAATTAGGATGCAGCAGCGGCACAGACACAGCCACTGCTCCCAATTTGAGATCCATGTGGGTGCAGGTGCACTGAACCAAATGGTGATCGTGTATGTTCAGAACCACGTACCCTACACCACAAGTCAAACTGGGAGCATTTTAATGTAACGAGAATTGAAATTAAAGCGCAAGTGCTTCAGATACAACTTTATTCCATTAAAAGACAGGGGGTACAATCCAAAAAAGTACCCAACGTATTTGGGATGGAGGGCGGGGGGGGGGGGTTACCCCTAGCACCTTGGCATGCGAGGACGGACTGATAGTTGTGCCATTGATCTTGACTGAGAAGTCAGGGAAAGGGGCACGTGGGGGAGGAAATATTATAAGCTCAGTTTTGGATAGATTGAGTTTGAAGTGGTGTGACATTCAGGCTGATACAGTGGAACCTTGGATTGCAAGTAACGCGTTTAACGAGCATTTTGCAATACGAGCACTGTATTAAAAAAAAATCCTAACTCGGTTTGCAAGGGTTGCCTTGCAAAACGAGCAGGATTCAGGCCAAAGCGGTGTGCAGTACCGCGTTTGGCCAGATGGGGGCGGGTGGCGCTGATAGCAGGAAAGGCCCGAGGACAGCTCGGTGGGCACAGGTGAGCTGAGGCTGCAATGGTGGGCACAGGTGAGCTGAGGCTGCAATGGTGGGCACAGGTGAGTTGAGGCTGCAATGGTGGGCACAGGTGAGCTGAGGCTGCAATGGTGGGCACAGGTGAGCTGAGGCTGCAATGGTGGGCACAGGTGAGCTGAAGCTGCAATGGTGGGCACAGGTGAGCTGAAGCTGCAATGGTGGGCACAGATGAGCTGAAGCTGCAATGGTGGGCACAGGTGAGCTGAAGCTGCAATGGTGGGCACAGGTGAGCTGAAGCTGCAATGGTGGGCACAGGTGAGCTAAGGCTGCAATGGTGGGCACAGGTGAGCTGAAGCTGCAATGGTGGGCACAGGTGAGCTGAAGCTGCAATGGTGGGCACAGGTGAGCTGAGGCTGCAATGGTGGGCACAGGTGAGCTGAAGCTGCAATGGTGGGCACAGGTGAGCTGAAGCTGCAATGGTGGGCAGGGGTTAGGCTGCATTGATAAAGTTGTTGTTAACCACTTCATTACTGGGCACTTAAACCCCCTTCGTGCCCAGACCAATTTTCAGCTTTCAGCGCTGACGCATTTTGAATGACAATTGCGCGGTCATACAACACTGTACCCAAATTATATTTTTATAATTTTTTTCCCACAAAGAGAGCTTTCTTTTGGTGGTATTTGATCACCTCTGCGATTTTTAAATTTTTTGCGCTATAAACATAAAAAGACAGAATTTTTTTAAAAAAAAACACAATATTTTTTACTTTTTGTTATAATATCCCATTTAAAAAAATTCCCTCGGTTTAGGCGATACGAATTCTTCTACATATTTTTGTTAAAAAAAAATCGCAATAAGCCTATATTGATTGGTTTGCGCAAAAGTTATAGCGCCTACAAAATAGGGAAAGATTTATGTTTGTGGTTTTTTTTTTTTGTTTTTTACTAGTAATGGCGGCGATCTGCGATTTTTTATTTTTTTTTGTCAGGCCTGCGATATTGCGGCGGACGTATCGGACACTTTTGACACAATTTTGGGACCATTCACATTTATATAGCGATCAGTGCTATAAAAATGCACTACCGTATTTATCGCGGTATAACGCAATCCCGCGCACCCCTAAAGTTGCCCCGAATTACAGTTTTGGTGTTTTGCGCGCCGTCCATTGGCGGCCTCGTCGGGTCTGTCTGCAGCTTCGGGTGTCCTCTTCGTCGGGTCCGGCGTCCTTCTGTGGCGTCCTCGCATCCTCCCCGCTCGTTTCCCGCGCCGAGTTTGAATACTGCGCCGACATATACAGAGCGCAGTACACTCGTGTATTGTCGGCAATGCTCGGCTACCCGCGCTGACGTCCTGTACGTCCAGGACGTCAGCGTGGGAGGAGCCGAGACTGCCCGACAATACACGAGTGTACTGCGCTCTGTATATGTCGGCGCAGTATTCAAACTCGGCGCGGGTATCGGCGTATACCGCGCACCCACGATTTTGCCCTGATTTTCAGGGCAAAAAAGTGCGCGGTATACGCCGATAAATACGGTAATTACTGTATAAATGTGATTGGCAGTGAAGGGGTTAACACTAGGGGGTGAGGAAGGGGTTAAATGTGTATCCTGGGTGTGTTCTAACTGTGTGGGGGGAGGGGACTGACTGGGGAAGGTGACCGATGCTGTGTCCCTATGTACAAGGGACACAGATCGGTCTCCTCTCTCCCCGACAGGACGTGGAGCTCTGTGTTTACACACAGAGCTCCACGTCCCTGCTGTCACCGTCGATCGCGGGTATCTGGCGGACATCGTGGCCGCCAGGCACACGCATCGGCTCCTGAGCGATGCGCCGGCAACGTTTCCCCGCTGCCCGCCCTCTGCGCGCCCCCAGCGGCGCGCACGGGGAATGACAACAGGACGTCCAAAGACGTCCACTCGGCACTTGAGACCCGCGCTGTGGACGTCTTTCGTCCATAGCGTGGATCCCAAGTGGTTAATATTTATTTTTGTAACTTAAGTCTGCATAAAACATTTAAGTGTAATTTCATGAGATAATTTATGAGGGCGTGTTTGGGCGCGGTGCAGGGTAGGGATCGGTTGGGTCAACTGGTGGCGAGTAACCCTTAAGGCCTGGCTTGTAGCTCAGGACTTGAAATTTTGAGCCCTGATATATGCTATATTATTTATTTATTTTATTTTATTTGCTATATTTTATTTCCTCCCATGAAAGTGGAGTTACCCTTTAAATCCAGCCACAGTTTTTATTTGTGCCTTCATCTCCAGACCGTCTGAACAGGGAGTCTGTCCGGAGCATCCAGCGCAGTCTGTTTACGGTGTGTCTGGACGCCACCGCACTGAAGTTCTCTGAAGATCTGTACAGCAGTCGTACGGCTGCTCAGATGCTGCATGGAGGAGGGAGCCACGCCAACAGTGGGAATCGCTGGTTTGATAAAACCCTGCAGGTGTGTTCAGCATTGCACCCTCACCGTGTGTCCTCTGTGTTCTTCCCTCTGTAGTGACGCGGACAACATTCTGTGTTTCTCTGTGCTATGGCACTGATGCAGCATGTCTCGGATAATGTGCTGGACCCATTAAAAAGAAGAAAAATGAAAAAAGGCATTCGCACCGAGCAAGTAGCTTCAGTGGTTTACTGTACACTGCCCTTCATCATTGCCCAATGGTGTTGTACAGAGAGGCCCTGAACTGCTCCCGAGCTGGGCTATGTGTGTCCATAGACAGACAGTGCAGCTTGGTCCTGCTCCCTCCTCACTGGATTTGATTGACGGCAGCAGCGATGCTCTAGGGCACAGCGCTGGATCAAAATAGAAACCAGATAAGTATTTAGAGGGTGGGTCCAGGGCCGATCCTAGGGTCACAGGCTCCTGGGTGCAGAAATATTTCTGGCACCCCCACATGGGCGTGGTCATTTTACTAACCCCTCCCCTGTACAAATGTTTCTATGGCAATGACTCAAGACGCAGAGATGCTCCCCCACAAAGTCTTCATTACCCTGGGATTCTTACATGATCTGTTAACAATAAACAAAATACAGGAAGAGAAGCAGAGTACTTTATTGGGACCTGAAAGGGGGGCCTCTCTGATGGACTTCTGTTAGAAAGTCTGTTAGAAAGAGCCCCCAGACATACTACAGACATGATACAGGAGATGGTCAGAGACTGCAGACTTAGTACAGGAGATGGTCAGAGACTGCAGACCTAATACAGGAGCTGGTCAGAGACTACAGACATAGTACAGGAGATGGTCAGAGACACATCAGTTCTGGACGGACATATACTTATGCTCAGAACACTAGTTCTGGACGGACACAAACAAGGAGAGGAGGAGGGAGGGGAGAACTCTGCCACTTCGGCGCCCCCACCTCTGCAGGCGCCTGGGTGCAAAGCACCCTGTGCACCATGCCTAGGATCGGCCCTGGGTTTTAAATATCAGTTTTGGGTGAACTGGTCCTTTTTTGTTTAGCATCCTTATTTAATGGTAGTAATCAGAGCAATCTTTATGTGCACAGTATATAAACAGTATTGTAATTAATAAGCTTATACTTTCCTGTTGTCGCATGGAGAACAAAATTTTATTGCTTAACATATTGATAGATATTGATAATCATTGAAGGACACGGCTGGATCTTCAGATCATGACCAATGGGTTTTATTCCACCACCTGCAGGAGTAGGATGACAGGTAAACCAAGAATGAAAGAAAGAAACACCCTCGAGATGGCCCCTTCTGATGGCCAAACCCCACCATCTGCTTCTTAGTTTTTTTTTTGCCTACCGCTTAGGACCTTGAAATATTTTTGCAAAACCACAAATTGGAAAAACAAAAAGTGCTACTTTTGGACTTTACAGGTACAACACGAGGCAGGCATACAATATAAAAGATGTTCAGTTTATTCTTTTCAATTAAAACAGAAGAGTGAACACTCTAAAAACCTATATATATATCTCCTCTATCCTTTAGCCCCCCCCCCCCCCCCCCCCCCCCGAAGCTGTGCGAGTTCAGCTGAACGTGCATGATTTCACTCCCGCTCATCAGTCCCGATTTCGGCCATGATTTTTAGAGTCATCTGTGCAGGTTTCTGCACAGATGTCAATGTAAATCGCAGCCCGAAATCGCAAAAAGTAGTACAGAAACCACTTTTTTTAATCGGTGCAGTGCCGCGTCGCATCGATTAGTATGGTGAAAATACCGCCGATTTGACATGTCAAATCACATGTCAAAATGCACCAGTATGAACCAGGGCTACATGAATATGTGCCTTAGAAAAGTAAAAGCAGTACACATTGTATCTGGCTGTATTTTCTCCCTGTTTTTCAGCTCGCTGACCAGTGTACAGAGCAGTTGCGGTGCGCCCATAGTGGGCGCAGGAGCACCACCCCCTCTCTCCTGCACCCATCAATCAACAATACATAGATTCATGCATTGTTGCCGCTGTCGCCCACTATTCAGGTGTCCGGCCCCCTGTTGAGCGCCGGCCATCTGAATAACAGCGGTGAGCGTGTTTTGGAAGTGCCTGATTAGAGTGAGATGCTCTAATAGGCTTCCCAATTAGAGCCTGCGGGCTCTAATAGATTTCCAAATGGTTAACCAGAGAGCGCATAGGCTGTGCGTTCCCTGGTTAAACAGTGCTGTGTTAGGGAATCGCTTCCCTAACACTGCCCCGCCTCTCAGCCAATCAGGTGCACCAGGTGTGGTGAACGGTCACCTGATTGGCTGAAGCGACATCGAGGGTGGGAGAAGACATTGAGGGAGCGTGGAGAGGACGGCGCTGACCTGAGGATGGTAAGTGCCGGGCTGGGGGGAAACTGGCTGCAATTGGGGGCACAAACTGGCTGCAATTGGGGGCACAAACTGGCTGCAATTGGGGGCACAAACTGGCTGCAATTGGGGGCACAAACTGGCTGCAATTGGGGGCACAAACTGGCTGAATTTGAGGGTCCAAACTGGCTGAATTTGAGGGTCCAAACTGGCTGCATTTGAGGGTCCAAACTGGCTGCATTTGAGGGTCCAAACTGGCTGCATTTGAGGGTCCAAACTGGCTGCATTTGAGGGTCCAAACTGGCTGCATTTGAGGGTCCAAACTGGCTGCATTTGAGGGTCCAAACTGGCTGCATTTGAGCGTGCAAACTGGCTGCATTTGAGCGTGCAAACTGGCTGCATTTGAGCGTGCAAACTGGCTGCATTTGAGCGTGCAAACTGGCTGCATTTGAGCGTGCAAACTGGCTGCATTTAAGGGTCCAAACTGGCTGCATTTGAGGGTCCAAACTGGCTGCATTTGAGGGTCCAAACTGGCTGCATTTGAGGGGGCAAACTGGCTGCATTTAAAGGGAGCAAACTGGCTGCATTTGAGGGTCCAAACTGGCTGCATTTGAGGGTCCAAACTGGCTGCATTTAAAGGGGGCAAACTGGCTGCAATTTGAGGGTCCAAACTGGCTGCAATTTGAGGGGGCAAAACTGGCTGCAATTTGAGGGGGCAAAACTGGCTGCATTTGAGGGGGCAAAACTGGCTGCATTTGAGGGGGCAAAGCTGGCTGCATTTGAGGGGGCAAAACTGGCTGCATTTGAGGGGCAAAACTGGCTGCATTTGAGGGGGCAAACTGGTTGCATTTGAGGGGGCAAACTGGTTGCATTTGAGGGGGCAAACTGGTTGCATTTGAGGGGGCAAACTGGCTGCATTTGAGGGGGCAAACTGGCTGCATTTGAGGGGGCAAACTAACTTTGTTTGCACCCCCCCCAAAAATGTTGAGCACCAGCCACCACTGGTACAGAGCCCTGGGTGTTTGTAAACACCCAGGGCTCTGTACCGTGATTGAACACAGCCAATCGGCATGTCTCGGCCATGAATCATTGGACGGGCTCGGAGTGGTCAGCAGCGAATGCTCATGTGCGCCCGCAAACCCGGAAGTCTTCGCCAACGTACGTGATCCTGGTGGGGCTGTGCCGCTCGCCTGCCATAGAACTACAGTGGGCAGGTGGAAAGCAGTTATTTGAAGGACACAGCACCCACTCTGTCTTGTTTTCTGTCTTGGTTGCTGTCTCTGAATACTGCTGGCTACTAATTGAACTGTGAGTTGCAGATTGGGGGTTTGGCTACCAACAGGGACTCCACATAATATCAAACCCATTCATCAGGATCTGAAGATCCAGCTGTGTCCTCCAAGGAACTCCGAGTAAAAGATATCACGTTGAGTACAAAAATCCCATTTGGATGGTATTTTCAATCAGTACCATGTGTGATGCATCATTTTGATATTGTAATTGATGATGATTTGCTAGTTTTGTGATCGCCCCGTACATAGATTACAAATTGATATATATGGCCTCCTTCACTGCCATTGTCGGAGTGGTCTGCACCAGCTTAATAAATGAGGCCATACCCCTCGCTTCCCTTACGAATATCTCACAGCATCGCTCCCAACAACTAACCCCTTGCAGCACCCTTTACCTTCCTAAGCACCGCGCACAGTGACACTGAATATCACTCCTGCAGTTCGTGGTGGGAGAAGACGGAACATGCGGTCTCATATATGATCAAGCAACAGCTGACGCCTCTGCTGTCCTGAGTATGCTGAAACATGTTTTGGACTACTGGTACGTGAGTAGTATGTTTCCCTAAATAGATTACCAATTGCATGTGGGAGTGTTTGCATTTCTATCCATCCAGTCCAGAGATTTACACATCGCAGGCTGGAGACCTGTCTTTTCTCTGCTACGGTTATATTGATACAGCTAGGTCACCGCCCCACCCCCAGCCTGACCTTGGACAGCGAGGGACCAGCAGGAATTTCCACCGTCGTGTCATACCGCTCTCTCCTCCTATCAACATGTTCCTTGTCAGTACATGTGGCATATATGATTGGCTCCTAGTGCTGCCCTTCTCTCTCCCAGTCTGTGTGCTGCTGTGCAAGGAATACATGAGGATTGCGGCAGGTCCAATTCAGGTAATTACAATAACTGCATTAACCACTTAAGACCCGGACCTTTAGGCAGCTAAAGGACCGGTCAGGTTTTGCGATTCGGCACTGCGTCGCTTTAACAGACAATTGCGCTGTCGTGCGACGTGGCTCCCAAACAAAATTGGCATCCTTTTTTTCCCCACAAATAGAGCTTTCTTTTCGTGGTATTTGATCACCTCTGCGGTTTTTATTTTCCTCAGTTTAGGCCGATACGTATTCTTCTACATATTTTTGGTAAAAAAAAACGCAATAAGCGTTTATCGGTTGGTTTGCGCAAAATTTATAGCGTTTACAAAATAGGGGATACGTTTTATTTCATTTTTATAATTTTTTTTTTTTTTTACTACTAATGGCGGCGATCAGCGATTTTTTTCGTGACTGCGACATTATGGTGGACACTTCGGACAATTTTGACCCATTTTTGGGACCATTGTCATTTTCACAGCAAAAAGTGCATTTAAAATGCATTGTTTATTGTGAAAATGCCAATTGCAGTTTGGGATTTAACCACAGGGGGCGCTGAAGGGGTTATGTATGACCTACTATGTGTTTCTAACTGTAGGGGGGTGTGGCTGTTGGTGTGACTTCATCGATTGTGTCCCCCTATAAAAGGGATCACACGATCGATGACGCGCACCCGCGACCCACGGCTGGGCACTAGCACAGGACGTACGTGTATGTGCCCAGCCGTGCCATTCTGCCGACGTAAATGTGCAGGAGGCGGTCCTTAAGCGGTTAAAATATAGATTTTACATTTTTTTTATTAACTACAAAACTATATTAACCACTTACCCCCCTTCATTAACCAGGCTATTTTTTGCGATCTGTCACTGCGTTACTTTGACAATTGCACGGTCGTGCGACGCTGTACACAAATAAAAATTGTCATTTTTTTTAAACATATCCAATAAGACAATTAAAAAAAATCGAATCTCTTCATAAATATAGGCCAATATGTATTCTGCTACATATTTTTAGTAAAAAATCCCAATCATCGAATATTGATTGATTGGTTTACGTGAACATTATAGTGTCTACAAAATTATGGGATATATTTATGGAGTTTTTATTTCTTCTTTTTATATATATATATATATATATATATATATATATATATATATATATACACATACCGTATATATATGTGTGTGTGTGTGTATATGTATATGTGTGTGTGTGTGTATATGTATATGTGTGTGTATATATATATATATATATATATATATATATTCTAGTGATCAGCGACTTATAGCGGGACTGCGACATTGTGGCGGACAATCGTACATTAACTGACACTTTGGGAACCAGTGACACGAATACAGTGATCAGTGCTAAAAATTTGCGCTGTCACTGCACTAATGACACTGGCTGGGAAGGGGTTAAACATCTGGGCGATCAAAAGGTTATCTGTGCCTAGCATGTGTTGTGTACTGTGAGCTGCTTTTAGACCCCTTTCACACTAAGACCGCCCCACGCTAGCGGTAAAGCGTTGCTCGTCTTAGCGGCGCTGGGCGGGAGTGTGGTGCTTATAACCCCAAAGAAGGGGCTAATAATACTGTAGGTTAAAAGTGCCCAAAAAGCCGCGCTGCCGAAGCGCGTTGCAGCCTTGCCCATCGATTTCAATAGCAGGGGCGGTTTAGAAGCAGTGTATACACCACTCCCGCACCGCCCCAAAGATACTGCTTGCAGGACTTTTTTTTTTTTTTTTTCCTTCCTGCAAGCGCACCGTCCCAGTGTGAAAGCACTCGGACTTTCACACTGGGTTGGCAGGGGAGGCAGTATACAGGCACTATTTTTAGCGCTAAAATGCCTGTAAAAGCACCTTCAGTGTGAAAGGGGTCTTACTAAGCGAAGTAATGGATTTTGTTCCCTGCTTTGCAGGAACACGAAATCCCTTTTTTCCTTCCCTCCATCAGAATTGAAATCTGCTTTGTTTACATAGGCAGATCTCCGTTCTCTGTGAAATACCAACGATTGGCGGCTGCCAGGGGACATTGAGTGCCTGGCACCCGCAGATCGGCTACTGCCGCTAATATTCACAGCAGAAGCGGCCCAATGGCGGTGCACGCGCAACTCCTGCAGGCGGAAGTGAAGAATCGCGTATATATACATACGCGATTCTGCACAGGAGAGCTTTTCTGTAACAGTAAAACTGATATGGGGCGGACATTAAGTGGTTAAATAGTATTTTGTTTTATATACAGAGTACACCTTTTCAAGAAAACCTCCATTCTTCTCTAGGAAGGTCCCAGTTTGTCTTTGTGTATACTACAGGGTGGGCCATTTATATGGATACACCTTAATAAAATGGGAATGGTTGGTGATATTAACTTCCTGTTTGTGGCACATTAGTATATGTAAGGGGGGAAACTTTTCAACATGGGTGGTGACCATGGCGGCCATTTTGAAGTCGGCCATTTTGAATCCAACTTTTGTTTTTGGTGTATCCATATAAATGGCCCACCCTGTACAATGTAATGTGTTTTTTTTGTTTTTTTAAATATCTTCCCATTTTTCGTTATAACTCTTATTACTTTTGAGACTAATTTTGTTCCTTCTCTAGTTCCAGGGGTCCCAGTTTGCTGCCTCCTCGAACGCCCATCACCAGAGTTCCTCCCCCGAGGAAGCTGTATTTTAATTTCCCCTATGAGACTAAGCAGCACGTAGAGCAGGCCAAGCAGAACCTGGACATGTGAGTGGGTGATGCTCTGTCGCTGTTAATGGGGGTGTGGTCTTCTGGGTGCCGTAAAATGTAATAAGTCACTGGGGATGTTTATAGTAAATCATTTTGCATTTTTCTTTCCTTTTCATTTTAAGCTGGTGATTCTGGCAGTAATATAATCCTGTCCTAGAAGTAGTTGAAAGTATTGATTCTCAACTAGACTCTCTGCATTAAAGTCTGAGAGTTAATGCTATGCAGCCACGTTACCCTAACTAAGCCACTGAGATGTTGCTGTGAAGACTCCGACCCGGATTCAGATACAATGGTGTATCTATTGGCGGGCGTAACGTATCGCGTAGGGCGCAAGTTCCGTATTCAGAAAGAACTTGCGCCCTAAGTTGCGGCGGCGTAACGTATGTGGTCCAGCGTAAGCCCGCCTAATTCAAATGTGGATGATGTGGGCGTGTTTTATTTAAATTAATTGTGACCCCACGCACTTGACGTTTTTTACGAACGGCGCATGCGTCGTTCGTGAAAGAATCCCAATGCGCATGCTCGAAATTACGCCGCAAATCGTCAATGCTTTAGACGTGAACGTAACTTACGTACAGCCCTATTCGCGAACGACTTACGCAAACAACGTAAACTTTTCAAAATTCGACGCGGGAACAATGTCTATACTTAACATAGGGTACGCCTCATATAGCAAGGGGTAACTTTACACCGGAAAAAGCCTAACGTAAACGACATAAAAAAAAATGCGCCAGCCGGACGTTTCTGAATCGGCGTATCTACCTAATTTGCATATTCCTCACGTAAATCTACAGAAGCGCCACCTAGCGGCCAGCGTAAATATGCAGCCTAAGATACGACGGTGTAAGACGTTTACGTCGGTCGGATCTTGGGGAAATCTATGCGTAACTGATTCTATGAATCAGTCGCATAGGTACGACCCCGCAACTCAGAGTTACGACGGCGTATCCGGAGATACGCCATCGTAACTGCTCTCTGAACCCGGGCCTCCATGTTTGTGCAGCTTTCATATGGATGTGCATCTTTTAATATTCTGCAGTGCATGCACGTTATTTGCTCTTCTGACCCTGTTTTGCATTATTGATTCTAACTTTGCACCTATATAACCGGTATAGTAAACTGCAAGTTAGACCCCTTTCACACTGGGGTGGTTTGCAGGCGCTATTGCTCAAAAAATAGCGCCTGCAAACCGACCCTAAACAGCTGCTGCTAACAGGACGGGAAAAAAGTCCTGCCAGCAGCATATTTCCGGTGTGTATACCGCTCCTTCACCTCTCCTGCTTATTGAAATCAATGGGACAGCGCGGCTATACCACCTGAAATGCACCTCTGCAGAGGCTCATTGCGGGCGGCTTTAACCATTTCTCGGCCGCTAGCGGCCCGAATAGCGCCGCAAAATTTGCGGCAAAAAAAGGCGGCGCTTTACGGCCACCGCACCTCCCGCCCCAGTGTGAACGGGGCCTTACAGTTACTCCCTGACTGATCATTCAGCCTATTACCTGTGCTGTTAGGCGCCTTTCACGCTGGGGCGTTTTTCAGGCGATTTGTCGTAAAAAAAAAAAAAGCACCTGAAAGAAGCCTCATCTGCAATCCCAATGTGAAAGCCCGAGTGCTTTCACACTAAAGCGGCCTGAAAAAACGCCCCAGTGTAAAAGGGGTCTTAGAGTTTAAAAAAAGCGTCTGTAAAGCTCCTGAAAGAAGCCTCATCTGCAATCACAATGTGAAAGCTTGAGTGCTTTCACACTGAGGCGCTGCGCTGGTAGGGCGTCAAAAAAAGTCCTGCAAGCAGCTTCTTTACAACACTTTAGGAGCGTAGACTACACCGCTCCTAAGGCGCCCCTTCCCATTGAGGCGCTTTTTTTAATGCCAAAGCGCCTGAAAAACGCTCAGTGCAGTGTGAAAGGGGTCTTAGCAGAGCTTTACTAGCGTTTTTCGGGCGCTGGCAGTGTGAAAGGGCTCTGAAAATCACTCAGGCTTTCACATTGGGATTGCAGATGAGGCTTCTTTCCGGCGCTTTACAGACGCTTTTTTTTAGCGCTAAAGCGCCTGTAAAACGCCCGGTGTGTGAGGGGTCTTAAAGTTGACTTGGCTTCTGTTCGTCTTAAAGTTTTGTATGCTTCCCCTCTGATTATTGATTTTCCACTATGACTGTGACATCTGGCAGACATAAAACTCAGACCCCTTTCACACTGGAGCTGTTTGCAGGCGCTATTGTGCTAAAAATGGCGCCTGCAAACTGACCCTGAACAGCTGCTGCTGTGTCTCCAGTGTGAAAGCCCGAGGGCTTGCACACTGGAGCGGTGCGCTAGCAGGACGGGAAAAAAGTCCTGCTAGCCGCATCTTTGGAGCGGTGAAGGAGTGGTGTGTAAACCGCTCCTCCACAGCTCCCGCCCATTGAAATTAATGGGACACCGCAGCTATACCGCCTGCAATGCACCTCTGCAGAGGCGCTTTGCGTTGGTTTTTAACCCTTTTTCGGCTGCTAGCGGGGGCCGAATAGCACTGCGAAATTGGCGGTAAAGCGCTGCTAAAAAATAGCGGCGCTTTACCACCAACGCACCTCCCGCCCCAGTGTGAAAGGGGCCTTAACGGATAAGTTCACCTTTGGGAACATGTTACACGTTCCATCCGTTTTTAGGGTTCCCACTGCCTAGTAAGTTTTTGCATAGAGGGAAGTGACTGGAACACCAGAATAAAACCCAGGTAAGCACGTGGAGAATATAAAAACTCTATGAAGATGGTGTTCTTGGAGGGAACTGAGCCCAGGACCCAAACGCTACACATCAATGGGGCTAACCACTTCTCCTCACTAGTGAGCTCCCACATCCCAGCAATTTAGAGGTCTCTGTGTCACCAATGGATTGTGGGAATTTCTATCTGGAGGCACCCAACAATGCTGACCAGCTCAAACACAATAGATCTTTTATTCAGTATAAATTGCACCCGGTCAAGGCGAGTATTGGTGGGGGAATAGGGAAACATCGATGCGAAAAAAAACAGACTCTTGGGGAAAATTTACTAAAACTGCTGTACATGGAATCTGGTGTTGCTGTGCATATTAACCAATCATGCCTGTAAAGGATTGAACCAGGATGACCCATGGTGGCAGACAGGGCCGCCATCAGGAATTATGGGGCCCCTTACACAGCTTCAGGCACCCCCCCCGGGGTGCTGCCGCCTGAAATTGAGAAGCGGGGGGGCTGCCGCGAATTTTTTTACAAAAAAAAGAAGAAATAAAGAAAAATATATATATAAAAAAAGGGGGGCAGCCATCCGGGGACCTCTGGGCCCTTTAATAAAAAGAAGAAAAGAAATACTTATATATATATATATATATATATAATTTATATTTATTTATTTTTTTTAAAAGGGGGGGTTGCCATCTGGGCCCTTTAATTTAAAAAAAAAAAGAAACCTCTGGGCCCTTTAATAAAAAAAAAAGAAACATTTATAAAAAAAAAGGGGGTTTGCCACTTGGGGCCCTGGGGACCTCTGAGCCCTTTAATATATATGCCGATTTTCTTTATATATATATATATATATATATATATATATATATATATATATATATATATATATATATATATATATATATATATATATATATATATATATATATATATATATATATATATATATATATATATATATATATATATATATATATATATATATATATATATATATAGAAAAATAAATAAATAAAATAGAAAAAAAAATTATCCCTTTTTAATAAAAAATAAAATAAAAATATATTTTATATATATATATATATATATATATATAATTTTTTTTTTTTTTTTTTATAAAAAAAAGGGGGGGGGGGGGTTGCCATCTGGGGACCTCCCGGACCCCAGGGGATCTCCGGGCCCCTTTCAGGTGTACTGCCTGTACCCCCCTGATGGCGGCCCTGGTGGCACATGCTGATGCTACCTATACCCATATATGGTCACCTGGGAGGGGAGTTGATTGGACTATCTTGGTACTGATAATATAGATATTGACGCGTATATAAAATTATTTATTACATAAAACTAGACAACATTAAATATTACAAGCCAGACCCCACCCAAATACAACAAATTACTGCGAACAGGAGACCCCGAGAGATTTCTGTTGTGGTGGAGTGTGACAATGTCTTTGACCGGTTTCGCAGATGTGACCGCTTCTTCAGGAGGAACCAATCATGCCTGATGGCAATTGATCTCATGAACCCAGTTCCACAAGATGGCACCATTAATGTGGCACTACATGTAGAGATAACGGACAGTCTGGTAATAATGGCCACATTTGAAAACAATCTCCTGATTGTGCAATGTCTCTATTTTTCTCACCCTATACAGACTGGTGAATGATTTGGACATCTGCTGCTTCACCTTTGCCGATTTCGGGAAGAAGTTCCCACAGAAACACAATCTCAGTCCTGGAGCTTTCCTACAGATCTCCCTTCAGCTAGCCTATTACAGGTAAGGAAAAGGAGAAGATGATTTGTTTTGGTTGGAGCATGGGGGGCCACTAGCTAGTTTGACCTGATATTTCTCCCAAACCTCTCCCCAGGTTACACGGCGCTCTATGTGCCACATGTGAGGTGGTTTCACTCCGAACATTTCATCAGGGAAGATCGGATGTTGTACGCTGTTCCTCCCCCGAGACCTTGGAATTTGTACAAGCTGCTGATGATCCAAGCAAATCGGTATCTCATGGGTTGGGACAGTCGCATGGCTATGCCATGGATCCTCAGGGGAGGAGTTATTTGATAGGATACATATCCCTATACCTAGATAAGCTTGTGTTCAATTCCATAAACTACAAAAATGCAAAAACAGAGGCATTTACGAAGTGCAGGCAGACAATCCACTCATTCATAACCTTGAGTAATATCCTGCTGATGTATTTTGTAATTAATTGGCCACATGTTTATAAATGTTAACTAAGCTTATGGAATGGAAGATTTTGCTTTACGTAGGTGACAGGGACACTTTATGCAGTTTTGTGTGTGTGTGTGTGTGTTTTTTTTTTTCCTGGTGTAATTTTGTACTGTGCTTTTGGTGTACTAGGTGGAAGAGAAGCTGTCTTTAATGCTGAGATCGATACAGAGTTATCAAACAGCTAGAGAGCAGGTAAGAAATGTCATTTAATTTATTTTACCTGGTGTTTGTAAACACTGTTAGTTTTTTTTTTTTTATAAAAAAAAACAAAAACAAAAAAAAAACACGCCTATACTTGCCTGCTCTGTGCAATAGTTTAACTACTTCAGTCCCGGGTCATAGTAACGGTTTCCAGGTGGCTCTATAAATCTGGGAGGCCATCTTTTTACGGCCTTGGGTCTTCCGGACACTGGGGGGCGCGTGTCACCGCGATGCCGATGCGCGTGCCTGGTGGCCGCGATGTCCGCCTAGGTACCCGCGATCAGCAGTTTTAGAGCAGGGACGTGGAGCTCTGTATGTAAACACAGAGCTCCATGTCCTGTCAGGGAGAGGAGACTGATCTATGTCCCTTGTACATAGGCAGGGTTGGACTGGCCATCGGGACTACCGGGAGTTTCCCGGTGGGCCGATGGCTCAGTGGGCCAGTTGTCACTCAGGGGCGTTGGGAGGGGGTGGCTAAAGCCCCGAATGGGTCCCCAAAAAGCCCGGAGTCCGCCCTGACTGTAAACATCCAGTGATGATTGGTGGGCAAGTGGGGGTGTGCGGCCGCAGTGAGAGTGGAGCTGTCAAAACGATGTCGGGGATGGGCGGGGCCAATATGCGGGGGCACCCCCATCATCAGTGCTTAGATGTGACAGCTCCACTCTCACTGCAGCAGCAAGCCCGATACCAATGTGCGGGGCCCCTTTCCTCCAGTACATAGCAAACACTGCCTGTATACACTCTGACAGTCAGAATGTATACAGGCAGTGTTTGCTATGTACTGGACGAAAGTGGCCCCGCACATCGGTATCGGGTCGTGCGGCTGCAGAGTCTGACTGCTGGCTAGGGAGGAAGGTGGTGGCCGCACCCGTTGCAACTACTGCATGTGCACGGTTCCAGTGCAGGCTGCAGAGTATCGCTGCTGGGTGGCGTGCATGTGCAGGGTGGAGTGCATGTGCAGGGTGACAACAGTGAACCTGTTGAACATCCTGCCTGTGTGTCCTCTCAGACCTCTTCTCTCCCGTGTAACTCCTCCTCCTTCCCCCCCACAGCCGCTTTCATCCATACAAACAATAGAAGACAGACTGTCCGAGCAGAAGGCGGAGATGTCCAACTTTTCAAGTTAAAAAGCCTGTGATTGGTTGCTAGGGGCAGTCCTAGCAACCAATCGTCTGTCTGTAACATGGAAAGTTGAACAGCTCCCGCCTTCTGCTTGGACGCTTCGCATCCTCTGAGTGTCTTCTCCCTGCTGTGTAAGGTAAGGGAGGGGGCACTGACATAAAGGGAGCTGTGTTGGTTGCAAAGAAAGACGATGGCTGTAAAGGATACCAGAAAGGAGGGGACTGTGGAAGGAGGGGGGGACAGTGTTTGTGTAATGAGGGGGGACAGTGTTTGTGTAATGAGGGGGGACAGTGTTTGTTTAAGGAGGGGGGGGGGACAGTGTTTGTGTAAGGAGGGGGGGGACAGTGTTTGTGTAAGGAGGGGGGGACAGTGTTTGTGTAAGGAGGGGGGGACAGTGTTTGTGTAAGGAGGGGGGACAGTGTTTGTGTAAGGAGGGGGGACAGTGTTTGTGTAAGGAGGGGGGGGGGGCAGTGTTTGTGTAAGGAGGGGGGGGGGACAGTGTTTGTGTAAGGAGGGGGGGGGACAGTGTTTGTGTAATGAGGGGGGGACAGTGTTTGTGTAATGAGGGGGGGACAGTGTTTGTGTAAGGAGGGGGGGGCAGTGTTTGTGTAAGGAGGGGGGGGCAGTGTTTGTGTAAGGAGGGGGGGACAGTGTTTGTGTAAGGAGGGGGGGGGGGCAGTGTTTGTGTAAGGAGGGGGGGGGACAGTGTTTGTGTAATGAGGGGGGGACAGTGTTTGTGTAATGAGGGGGGGGGGCAGTGTTTGTGTAAGGAGGGGGGGACAGTGTTTGTGTAAGGAGGGGGGGGACAGTGTTTGTGTAAGGAGGGGGGGGACAGTGTTTGTGTAAGGAGGGGGGGGGGGGCAGTGTTTGTGTAAGGAGGGGGGGGGGCAGTGTTTGTGTAATGAGGGGGGGACAGTGTTTGTGTAATGAGGGGGGGGGACAGTGTTTGTGTAAGGAGGGGGGGACAGTGTTTGTGTAAGGAGGGGGGGGACAGTGTTTGTGTAAGGAGGGGGGGGACAGTGTTTGTGTAAGGAGGGGGGGGACAGTGTTTGTGTAAGGAGGGGGGGGACAGTGTTTGTGTAAGGAGGGGGGGACAGTGTTTGTGTAAGGAGGGGGGGGACAGTGTTTGTGTAAGGAGGGGGGGGGGGCAGTGTTTGTGTAAGGAGGGGGGGGGCAGTGTTTGTGTAAGGAGGGGGGGGACAGTGTTTGTTTCAGGAGGGGAGTCAGTGTATGTGTCTGTGATTTTTTTTAATATGCAGCAAGGCGGGGGGGGGGGGGGTAAATGCACTGCCGCTGGTCATTGTAACTGATTTATTAGACCCCTTTCACACTGAGCCGCCCATAGCGTCGGCAGTAAAACGCCGCTATGTTTACCGCCGACAACTGCGTATAGTTTACTGTTTTTGTGCGTGTTTGCAAAAATTAAGTGGGCCTGTCTGGATGAAGTCCAGGGCCAAATTTTTGTCCCAGTCCACCCCTGTACATAGGGACACAGCATCGGTCACCTCCCCCAGTCAGTTCCCTCCCCCCACAGTAAGAATCACTCCCAGGATACACATTTAACCCCTTCCTCACACCCTAGTGTTAACCCCTTTCCTGCCAGTCACATTTATACAGTAATCTGATCATTCCTGTCAGGGCCGGATTAACAATGGGGCTGATGGAGCTGCAGCTCCAGGCCCCTTTCTCAAGATAGGCCCATTTGCCAAAAAAAAAAAAAAAAAAAAAAAAATTTTTTTTTTTTTTTTTTTAAGAATTTTTTTTTTTTAAGATCGAATTTGGGGGGTTGTAGCTCGATGACCAGAGGTCACAGAAACCCCACATTTGGGGGTAGGCATGGGAAGAGCTACCCCACAACTGGTTAAAATATGGGATGGCTATCATTTATGGTTCCGGAGATACGGGCCTGCTTGCACAGCCTGTCAGAAGCTACATTCAGAGCGGCCAATATAAATACAAGCTGACACACTACAGCAGACTGATAGGATCACAGTGCTTATAATAATTATTTGTATATTACTCATGGTAATTAACCCCTCGCCACCCAGGCCAATTCTGACACTTCTCTACTACATGTAAAAATCATCATTTGTTTTTTGCTAGAAAATTACTCTATGGTGGGCTTTGCACTTTTTATGTTGCAGGGTACAGAGCTGCACGATTCTGGCTAAAATGAGAATTGCAATTTTTTTGCTTAGAAGATAGATCACGATTCTCTCACGATTGTTGCGGCGTAACATCATCTTTCACATTAAAACAAACAAAACAAAAAAATGGGCTAACTTCACTGTTTTGTTTTTATGTTTTTTTCTTATTCATTGAAGTGGGAAAATGCAGTGTGACATAACATATTGCAGCAATAGCCATTGTATTCCCCGGGGTCTCTGCTAAAATATATATAATGTTTGGCGGTTCCAAGTAATTTTCTAGCAAATAATATTGCTTTCTAACTTAAGAAACAAGTGTTGGACTTTAAGTGGTTACATTTAGTTACAATGTTAGTTACAATGTTTCATTTTGTTTACAAACTTCGCAGACTGCCCAGATTTGTTCTTTACACACAGAAGTTTATCCCTTTGATCTAAGAAGGAAGTGTCAGTTACAATGTTTCCTGTTAAAAACTTGGCAGACTGCCCAGATATTTTCTTTTGACAGCTGAAAGTCTCTCCACTTGTTATATGAGAGAATCAGCAAACTCTGCATTGGAGATCGTCAGGGGGGTTGAATCGACATCACGATTTTTTTAACGATTAATTGTGCAGCTCTAGCACGGTATATGCGCAGCAATTTTTCAAACATGTTTTTTTGGAAAAAAATGTTTCATTCATTAAAAAAACAGTTAGTTAGTTAAGTTAGCACAATTTTTTTGTAAAGCATCCTAAGCGATGCTTTACATTTTTTTAGGTTACATGTTTAGAGTTACAGAGAAGGTCTAGTACTAGAATTATTGTTCTCGCTCTAACGATCGTGGCGTATGTAACCTGTGTGTATCTGGCTCTGATACTACCAGTGCCTACCCAGCCACTGACTAGTATCTCTCCCCAGCCTGTCCCCACACACCCTCTCACCTGCTGACCTGTGGATGGGGGAATCACTCCTGCAGTGTTATTGTGTTCTGCCAGTGAGTACAATGATCAGTGTTGCTAACTTTAGCTGGCAGCACTGATTGTTTTAAGAAAAAAAACAGGCTGGTTGTACTCAAGTTGATTAATAGATTGACTTGTGTAAAACCAGCTAGCCCATACATAGATTGACTATGGCTGGTCTCTGCATAATTGGCGTAATTTCAATCCATGTATGACCCGCTTAACCACTACGTAGTCCCTAAATATCCTTCCACTCCTGTACATAGTGCTCACTGTCATACTCTCCATACTCCTCTCCTGTACATAGTGCCCACTGTCATACTCTCCACACTTCTCTCCTATACATAGTACCCACTGTCATACCCTACACACTCCTCTCCTGTACATAGTGCCCACTGTCATACCCTTCACACTCCTCTCCTATACATAGCGCCCACTGTCATACCCTTCACACTCCTCTCCTGTACATAGTGCCTGCTGTCATACACTTCTCTCCTGTACTTAGTGCCCACTGTCGCACCCTCCACACTCCTCTCCTGTACATACTGCTCACTGTCATACCCTCCACACTCCTCTCCTATACATAGTGTTCACTGTCATACCCTCGACACTCCTCTCCTATACATAGAGCCCACTATAATACCGTCTACATTCCTCTCCTGTACATACTGCCCACTGTCATACCCTCCACACTCCTCTCCTGTACATACTGCCCCATCATACCCTCCACACTTCTCTCTGGTACGTACTACCCTCTGTCATACCCCCTCACTCTTCCTGTACATACTGCCCATTGTCATACCCTTCACACTCCTCTCCTGTACATAGTGCTTTTTTCCGTACCCTTTGTACTCCTCTCCTGTACATAGTGCCCACTGTTAGACCCTCCACATTCCTCTCCCTCACCTGCACATACTTCCCACTTATATACCGTCCATACTTCTCCCCTATGTCGCTTACCCACAAAAACAGTTCTTTAAAATTATACTGAATACCCTCAATGTTACCAGCTCTAGAAAGGACACACTTTTGTTAGTTCAACTAAAGGAAATCTCAGTTCTCATATTTGTTCTGCCCCATTATTAGTACTCATTTAATTTTGTGATTACTACTATGATGTATAGAGGAACATCGGAGATCTCAGCTACTAAATATAGCACTTATATAAAAAAGTGGCCCTGAAAATATTTTTTAAATGTTGGCAACTGTGCACTTAGGCACTGCCCAAGGGCCACCGTCCACCGGGTCAGTAGGGGGCCCCATGAGAGGCTCCTGGGATCCTGTGATAATAAAGTGGTAGTAAACTTTCCTGACATTACTACTTTTTAGAGGCCCTGGGGTAGGTTATGCCACAACGTACAAGTATGCACAGCATATTAGCACATTAGTGTACACTTCAATTTTCAGACTGAGCCCTCCAGTGCTGCGCTGCGATGAATCAGGCGGGGCCCGGGCGCTTCCATCTTCACCCGGTCTTCCGTCTGGGTTCTGTGCCTTTGGTCACTTGCCTTGGCTGGGCTGCGTTCATGTCATTCCCACGCATTTATTTATTATTTATTACACCCCATTCACACCTCCGCGACAAAACGCCCGACGCCGGCCGCTCGTGCCGCTGGAGGGGAGAATTCCCATTGCTGTCTATGAGATGGTTCACATCTCATAGACGCCGTACACCTGCGGCATGAAAAAAAGTCCCGGACCCTTTTTTTCAGGCGGCATTGGCGTTCGGCCATACAAAGCAATAGGAAGGATTTGTAAAAAAAAAGTTACACTATTCGTGGAAAAATACGCCGCGTACGCGGCGTTACTTGTCGCGGAGGTGTGAATGCAGCCTAAAAGGCCCCACCAAAATCCTCAGCACCAGGCCCATGATGTTCTTAATCTGGCCCTGATTCCTGTATTAAATTGTATTGTAACTATAATGTCTTCCCTGATGTTGTAAAGCGCTGCGTAAACTGTTGGCGCTATATAAATCCTGTATAATAATAATAATAATCGGTGCATTTTTATAGCACTGTTCGCTATATAAATGTGAATGGTCCCAAAAATGTGTCAAAAGTGTCCCATGTGTCCGCGGCAATATCGCAGTCCTGACAAAATTCGCAGATCGCCGTATTACTAGTAAAAAAAAAAATAATTAAAAAAATGGCAGAATTCTATCCCCTATTTTGTAGCCACTATAACTTTTGCACAAACCAATCACTATACGCTTATTGCGATTTTTTTTATTTTTTTTTATTTTTTTTTTTTTATTTACCAAAAATATGTAGAATGCATATCGGCCTAAACTGAGAACATTTTTTTTTTTTTTTTTCTAAATTTGATATTTATTATAGCAAAAAGTTAGAATTTTTTTTTCAAAATTGGCGCTCTTTTTTGTTTATAGCGCAAAAAATAAAAACTGCAGAGGTGATCAAATACCACCAAAAGAAAGTTCTATTTGTGGGAAAAAAATGACGTCAATTTTAATTTATAGCGACGCAGTGTTGAAAGCTGAAATTTCGCCTGGGCAGGAAGGGGGTATATGTGCCCAGTAAGCAAGTGGTTAACATTCTAAAATATCAATGATCACATTGCAGTTCTGTGATCTTTATAAACAAAGCGTATATGTTTCTATAGTCTCTGAACTTCTTGTTTGTATCTTCTTATCCATTATATGAATATCTTACATTTTACAGTGAGATTACTTCATATTAAATTCATACTCACCAAAGTGTGCTCTTCCTGGACACAGGAGGGATCGGGAGAAAGGGAAAAACAATAAACTGCATTAATAGTGTATGGAGCGCTGTGCATTTTGTAGTATTAAAGCTACTTAAATATTATAAATATTTTAAGTGAAAATTGCACTTTGATGTATATTTGAAAAGGTGCCTACTTACATAGTTACATAGTTAGTCAAGTTGAAAAAATACACAAGTCCACCTACAGTAGTTCTACCATAAAAAAATAAATAAAATAAAAGTATCGTACAATCCCATATACAAAATTCTATACCCACAGTTGGTCCAGAGGAAGGTGAAAAACCCCAGCAGAGCATGATCCAATTTGCTACAGCAGGGGAAAAAATTCCTTCCTGATCCCCCGAGAGGCAATTGGATTTCCCCCGGATCAACGTTACCTATAAATGTTAGTTCCATAGAGACAGGAAAATGCAAAGTTTATGTCCTGCGTAGTTCCACGCAGACTGGTGAATTACAAGTGTAGTATACTTCAACGGAGATAGGAAAAATGGAAGCATGGTGTTCTAGGGGAAAAATGGATATTACCGCGCTTATCAAAGGAGGGGAAACAGAGAGGGGAAGAAAGGGGGAGGGGAAATGAAAGTGATGAGAAGTGGAGGTACAGCTGCGGCACTGGAAGGTGTATCAAACCATAAGCAATTGAAAATGGGGAGGGTAGTGCTGCGCTAATCAGTGGTGAATGGATAAGTGAATAAACAGGTGGGGGAGGGGAATGAAAGTAGGTGTAATTGAAATGAGGAGCAATATAGCCCAAATGGCATCAGCATAAAAATAAATATAAATGATCAGTGAACAATAACAGTAATGGTGCAAATCATATAACTACACAGGTTCCTCTTAATGTGATGAAATACACTATAAGTAATGGTGCAAAAAAATTTTTCAGGTAACTGTGCTAAGTGACACTCCTATATTGGTGATAAACAGTCCATCAACAGAGTTTGAAAAATATTAGCAAAAAATATAAGTAAAATTTCAAAAGTCCAAGAAAGCAAAAGTGCAAGTGTAGGTCCGCAATATGGAGTGAGAGAAAAATGGGTATCCAGTGATCCTTTTAGGGTAAGTAAGGATGTCCCCTTACCTTACTGCTGTAAGGTAACAGCATATAGATCCAACCACATTAGATGGTTCACTCGATGGGCTCTGATCCAACAACGGCAGGTCCTCCTTGGGGTTCTCGTCCCAGATTGGTCAGTTTCTCGCCCCAAAGAAATAAAGCATCGATGGTGTGATACCGTTTTAAAAATTTTAATTCTCAAAGAAAATAGACAGGGGTACTCACATAATCCAAAATACAATTGAGCATGTAAAAAAGAGGGGCAATCTGTCGCCAACGTCACCTCCGATACCTCTCAGTGGACTCATGCGCATTCGTCACTATCATGTGACTCAGGATCCCTCCTGAGGAAGTCACATGATAGTGACGAATGCGCATGAGTCCACTGAGAGGTATCGGAGGTGACGTTGGCGACAGATTGCCCCTCTTTTTTACATGCTCAATTGTATTTTGGATTATGTGAGTACCCCTGTCTATTTTCTTTGAGAATTAAAATTTTTAAAACGGTATCACACCATCGATGCTTTATTTCTTTGGGGCGAGAAACTGACCAATCTGGGACGAGAACCCCAAGGAGGACCTGCCGTTGTTGGATCAGAGCCCATCGAGTGAACCATCTAATGTGGTTGGATCTATATGCTGTTACCTTACAGCAGTAAGGTAAGGGGACATCCTTACTTACCCTAAAAGGATCACTGGATACCCATTTTCCTCTCACTCCATATTGCGGACCTACACTTGCACTTTTGCTTTCTTGGACTTTTGAAATTTTACTTATATTTTTTGCTAATATTTTTCAAACTCTGTTGATGGACTGTTTATCACCAATATAGGAGTGTCACTTAGCACAGTTACCTGAAAATTTTTTTTGCACCATTACTTATAGTGTATTTCATCACATTAAGAGGAACCTGTGTAGTTATATGATTTGCACCATTACTGTTATTGTTCACTGATCATTTATATTTATTTTTATGCTGATGCCATTTGGGCTATATTGCTCCTCATTTCAATTACACCTACTTTCATTCCCCTCCCCCACCTGTTTATTCACTTATCCATTCACCACTGATTAGCGCAGCACTACCCTCCCCATTTTCAATGGTGTTCTAGGGCTTGCTGCAAATATCTCTATGCTATGCTATGCATCCCATCTATTTGTCCTGTAGCGATGAAATGTGTTTACTAAGTCTGTTCTGATTACACAGTGGGCCAGTAGGGGGTAATCTATAGCTTCAACCTATGTAGGAAGGCTGAGAAGCGCCAATATTCATTACATCAATTCCTGGATATATATATATATATATATATATATATATATATATATATATATATATATATATATATATATATATATATATATATATATATATATATATATATATATATATATATATATATATATATATATATGGGAGGGGGGTTTTCAAGAAAAATGTGTATTACAGGTACTGTATGTGTGCACATACACATAGCTCCCAACTGTCCCGGATTACGAGGGACTGTCCCTGATTCGGAGCAATGTCCCACATTCCTCCTCATTTTGGTCTGTTCTATATAAATGTATATAAAATGCACTATTTATCTATCAAAGTGTTTCCCAGCACTAAACCTTTCATTTGATTTCTAAATTGCTGCATTTGTAAATTCCAAAAGCCAATATAAAGTAATAGTAGTGGTGAAAAAAGCACTTGTGGGTTCAACCTATTATTTATTATTATTATCATTATACATGATTTATAAAGCGTCAACAGTTTACGCAGCGCTTTACAATGTATAGGGGGGACAGCACAATTACAGTACAGTTCAATGCAGAAGGTACAGGAGGGCCCTGCTCGTAGAGCTTACATTCTAAAGGGAGGGATTGGTGGTACAAAAGGTAATACCAATCTCTTTAATTTTTTTGTACAATTCTCCTTTAAGGGGGCGTGGCAAGGGGTGTGTCCTATGCCTGCATACTTTTGCTGATAGGTGTCCCTCATTCCCATCTCAAAAAGTTTGGAGGTATGCATATTTTCCTACAGATCACAACAATTCATATACACTACTTCACAAAATTTCTTAAAAGAGCTTTCTGATTGTAAGCTGTAATGAGCAGCGCCCTCTGATTCCTCCTGTATTGAATTGTATTGTAGCTGAACTGTCTGGCCTCATGTTGTAAAGCGCTGCGCAAACTGTTGGCGCTATATAAACCCTGTATAATAATAATACTTTTATATATAGTGCCTTTTGGGTCTCGCTTCACACTATTGCAATGCAGGAAACCGCATGTGATTTGGACAGAAATCGCACCGCATTCCTGTTTAAATCACATACGATTCCTTGCAGTGCGATTTGAGCCCATTCATTTTGTATGGCTCAAATCGCACTGCAAATCGCACCGCACCCACAGTAAAGGGGTAGGCTCAGCTCCTCCTCCTCCTCCTCCTCCTCCTCCTCCTCCTCCTCCTCCTCCTCCTCCTCCTCCCCCCCTTTCCTCCTCCTCCTCCTCCCCCCCTTTCCTCCTCCTCCTCCTCCCCCCCTTTCCTCCTCCCCCCCTTTCCTCCTCCTCCTCCTCCTCCTCCTCCTCCTCCTCCTCCTCCTCCTCCTCCTCCTCCTCCTCCTTTCCTCCGCCTCCTCCTCCTCCCCCCCCTTTCCTCCGCCTCCTCCTCCTCCTCCTCCTCCTCCTCCTCCTCCCCCCCCCCTTTCCTCCTCCTCCTCCTCCTCCTCCTCCTCCTCCTCCTCCTCCTCCTCCCCCCCTTTCCTCCTCCTCCTCCCCCCCTTTCCTCCTCCTCCTCCTCCTCCCCCCCTTTCCTCCTCCTCCTCCTCCCCCCCTTTCCTCCTCCTCCCCCCCTTTCCTCCTCCTCCTCCTCCTCCTCCTCCTCCTCCTCCTCCTCCTCCTCCTCCTCCTCCCCCCCCTTTCCTCCTCCTCCTCCTCCTCCTCCCCCTTTCCTCTTCCCCCTTTCCTCTTCCCCCTTTCCTCTTCCCCCTTTCCTCTTCCCCCTTTCCTCTTCCCCCTTTCCTCTTCCCCCTTTCCTCTTCCCCCTTTCCTCTTCCCCCTTTCCTCTTCCCCCTTTCCTCTTCCCCCTTTCCTCTTCCCCCTTTCCTCCTCCTCCTCCGCAATCCAATTCAGCAGCATTTTTGGGGCGTCGTTGACATTGATACCCACTTCGGTTTGCATGAACGCGATGCAATCGTAATGTGGAATCGCTGCGAATCCCACACCGCATCAGTGTGAACCGGGACTAATGGTACCTTCTCCAAAGCGCTTTACAAAAGAAAAAAAACAAACAAATGATGGAAACAAAAAGCTCTTCATACGAATGTAGAGATCTTTATGCCTGGGTGAGTGAGGCCTAAGCAGGAGGACAGCAGATACGCACGCATACGTGCACGCAGTTTTTTTGCAATTGCTTATTGTCTGCCTTTGCTAATAATGTCCTAGTATACAGTAACCTGTTATAGTAGCATAATATCCGTCATCTTTCCACTCTCCTCCTCTCTCTTTCTTTCACATAGGGTGATGGTATTTTTAACTTGAATGTTTGGTTGCTCGCTAAATCCTTGCTCTCATTATCCCACGGATTCCCAGCAGGTGGAGCTGATAATTTTCTATAGTCTAGCACTCGTTCTCTTTTTCAAGCGTTAAGCATGCGGCATGCACGGCCTCAAACTTTAAAGGGCCATTCTCTTGAAAAAATTTAATTCTGATAACTGTAGTTATTATTATGGTAGTATTCATTATTTTTAATTCCTTTTTTATCCCACGTACCTTTTTTTTTTTTTTTTTTTTTTTTTTACCACATCTACATTAATACCAAACTGTACAGTTGAATTGGCAATGAGCGTGGATAGAACAAACTAGAACACTTTCTGAAAGTGCTTGCAATGTTCATTCTTTATTACCATGGATTAGAAAAAAAATGTAATGCAGTAGTTGAAGTTTTCCTGGCAGTGTTATTACAGTACATTACAAAAAAGTACAAAAATGCATTGCTCAGGGGAAGATTTACTAAACCTGGAGAGTGCATAGAAATCAATCGGCTTACAGATTTTATTGTCAGCTTAAAGTGGTTATAAACCCTAAAAAAAAACAAAAAAAAACTGCAAGACAAAAGCATAATGAGCTGGTAGGTTATGCCTACTAGCTCATTATGTATTACCTCAGATCGAAGCCCTCACAGCGGTCTACAGACCTGCTTCAGTAGATGGGCCAGAGACTACAGACCTGCTTCAGTGGATGGGCCAGAGTCTACAGACCTGCTTCAGTGGATGGGCCAGAGTCTACAGACCTGCTTCAGTGGATGGGCCAGAGTCTACAGACCTGCTTCAGTGGATGGGCCAGAGTCTACAGACCTGCTTCAGTGGATGGGCCAGAGTCTACAGACCTGCTTCAGTGGATGGGCCAGAGTCTACAGACCTGCTTCAGTGGATGGGCCAGAGTCTACAGACCTGCTTCAGTGGATGGGCCAGAGTCTACAGACCTGCTTCAGTGGATGGGCCAGAGTCTACAGACCTGCTTCAGTGGATGGGCCAGAGTCTACAGACCTGCTTCAGTGGATGGGCCAGAGTCTACAGACCTGCTTCAGTGGATGGGCCAGAGTCTACAGACCTGCTTCAGTGGATGGGCCAGAGTCTACAGACCTGCTTCAGTGGATGGGCCAGAGTCTACAGACCTGCTTCAGTGGATGTGCATTGGGGACATTTTGCTGCACTGGGGACACATGCTGCATTGGTAGACATGGGCAGGCTGCATTTTTGGGCATGGATAAAGTTGTTCTTAATATTTATTTTTAGAACTTAATTCTGCATAAAACATAAGTGTCATTTCATGAGATTCATGAGGACGTGTCTAGGGGCGGGATTAGGGGGCAGGACATGGTAGGGGTTGGGCGGGGCAACTGGTGGCAAGTACGCCTTGAGGCCTGGCTAGTAGCTCAGGACTTGAAAATTTTGAGCCCTGGTGTAATACATGGTGGTTGGAATGGCCTTGGAAGGACTTGTGCATTCTGCAGACTGACAATTGGTCTCCTAACATTCTACAGTACTTTAGGTCAAGTGAAGGCATTCCATAATAACAGAAATGAATGTCTCTTGTAAATACTAAAAGATTTATAGTATAAGTGTTACTTGTCATCCTAGTGCATTAAATGTAACATTAAATCAATACTTTGGGGAGGTCCTACGTGGCAACTGTCTAAAGAGCCTGCATTACTCCAAACACACTTCGTTTTGGCACAATTACCAATGTAAGACCTCCACGGTCATTTTAATCTAGTTTTTTTTTAATCTTTACTTTTACTTTGGACTCTTCAATTCTAAATAAACTTTCAAAACCATTCATTGTGAAAAGAGGTTGTTGGTTTTCCTTATTAATGGTCAACCTGAAAAAGTCACCATTGTCTGTATGCAAAGCATAAATGAATGGTTATGTTAATACCACTAGGATTAATTGCAACAATATATTTGTTTTTCCAGGTGTTACAGGGGCAGTCAGTAGATGGCACTATCTTGGCTCTGAAGATGCTTTGTATCTCTTCTGGGTTGGCCCTCCCCACTCTCCTTATGGATACATCATATGCTGTGTCTTCCCACTGGAAGCTCTTCACAGGACAGGTTTGTACAATCACATGGACACATAATGTAGCGTTGTTGGAGAGGTTGCTTCAAAGCAAGTCTCATGTTTGTATAAAAATATCCTTAAAGCAGGAACGTGCAGTCAGGGGGGGCAGGTGAGGCAGAACAGAAAAAAAAAACAATCGCGCTTCTAGGGTCGAAGCTCAGCAACCTGGGGTTACAGATACAGGTAGCGTAACTCGTACCCCACCACTGCTCAAAATTTGGGGCTCCTCGGACTTATGCTTCCGGAGATAAAGGGCTTCTTGTGCAGCCTGTCAGAAGCTACATACAGAGTGGCCAGTTTAAATACAAGCTGGCACACTCTGTCTACAGCAGACTGAGAGGTTGAGCTCACCGTGCCTCTCCTCACTTCTTATCAGAGGCTCAATGGGCAGCTTGGATTCTTGGACCAATGGTAAAGTACCATTGGCCCAAGCTGTCCAATAAAAATGATGCAGTGGAGGCACACCTCTCACTGCAGTGTCATAGAAGTGGGCATGTGTCTAAAAGACAAATGCTCCCTCCCAGCCCTCTTAAACTTCCCTAACCCTTGCTCTCCTGAAGCTCTGTCCACTAATAGGAACATGGAGAAGCAGTGGGGTGTAAATCATGACATGGAGCTTACATAGTGTTAAAGTCTCTTCCCTTGTCCATGTGACCACACTTGGTGCTTAGACGCGAGTTTCAGAACTCGCATTAGGCGCTCTATAAGCATTTATTTCAATCCAATCCAAGCAGGCAATCACTAGCACTGTAACTAAGGAGGAAAGGGTTACTCAGCGTAAGCATACATAGGACTACACTTGAAAAGCTCCTCTATGCTGCAATGAAGAACTCTCACTACACATTTTTGTTGGTCCCGTTCTTCAGATGATAAAATGCATGTAACAGTTTGTCCCATCTTTCTAGCTTGTCTTGTTACCCAAGCAGGCATGCTTACAGCAGAGCTCTGTGCCATCATACTGATACAGAGTGTCAGAATGAGGCTTCGTTTTTTTCGGGCACCTCCCACAAATTGGGTATAGATTACGGGAGGCACATAGAAGGTGGAGGACAGTAAGAAAAACACCAGTAGATCATTAGAAAGGCTAAGGGAAGTTGTTATACATGAATGCACTGACTGGTACTTTGTTTTTTTCACATCTGTGAGATTAAAAGTACATTCAGGTGCAAGGTGCATGGTACAAGTACATGTTCTTCTGCTCAGGTTGGGTAAGTTCCAGTCACTCCTGTGCAAAGCCTCAGCCCACTATTCAACTGTGCAATGCCAAAACTTCTGTTGGCCAATAAGAATGGCAGGTGTGGCTTAGCACCAAGTTGGCTTGAAATCTTGTTACAGTTCATCTTTGCCTGCAAGAGTTTTTTTTACTTATTTGAACCGTGGCCGTGATGAAGGGAGTGTAAACCTCTGAAACGCGATGGCTTTCTCGTACAGTTAAACATTTAGTAATAGATTCTTCTGGTCTCTGTGGCACCCATGCTCTGTCTTTATATATCAAGTTATTCTGATAGTCAGTCAGATTTTGGATTTTTATATTCAAACCCCCTTTCAGCTTGTTGGTACCCAGTCACATAATTACACAACCTTAGAACACTTACACAAGGCTCGTAGTGTGATGGGTGGTTGGGTACACATCTAATACCCATAATTGCATAATTCTAGCGTTCTCTCTATTTCTCCCCTAGGTTAACTCTCCCATGGCCTGTGTGATGTGCTATGGACCGCTCGTTCCTGATGGTTACAGCGTCTGCTTCTCCCCCTCTCAGGAGAGCATCACCGTGTGCGTGTCAGCCTTTGACTGCTGTCAGGAGACGGATGCTGAGAGACTGTCGGACTGCCTCCATGTCGCACTGCGGGACATGCACTCCTTCATTGTACAGTGCCGACCTGGGGAGGAATAAGCCTGGGCCATTTCTTTCCATTACAGAGATGCAGATATAAACCTGGGTATACATCGCTTTAATTTATAAACGTGTTTCTCAATAAAACAGTAACCAGAAAAGCTTGAGATGTTCCATTTATTATAAAGGTCATGCAATGGCAGCAGATTCTATTGTTGGGCAATGCCAGAAGTGATGAGCTGTGATTCAAGTCCACCAATCGAATTTCAGATCGCTGCTGAATTCTGATTGGTTTTCAGGGATAAAATAAGCATGCATAGTATTCAGTTAACAGACCCTAGTATGAGTATGTGAGTTAGGGACCTTGGACTGTAAGCTCCTTGAGGTCAGGGATTGACTTGAATTTACCAGCGGCGGCCGGTCCATAAGGGGCCACCCTCCTAATCTCCATGCGCCGGCCTCTAATCTCCATGCGGAGTGCCGGATGCATGAATTTCTACGTGCTTTTTATTTTTAGAGGCTTCAAAAAGGTTGGGTTCTGGGAGATTAGCGAATCAACATTCGCTATGGTCTTCCTGCTCAGGTTGTCCAGGAGGAAAAGCCGCCCACGGCCTTGATGGGGTAGGTGCGGGGCTGGCGGGCAAGCTAGCTGGGGTTTTTTTTTTGCGGCCCCCCCAAAAAAAGTTTACGGAGCGCCAGCCCCCACTGAAATGAACTATATGTAGAGAGCTGCATAAATTGAAGATGCTATATAAATACCTGTAATAAATAAATCTGTCACTGGTTTTGACTGGCTCTGTACCTAGACAGCAGTGGGATTACCTTTTTGTTTATGCTGCATAGGGCCTCCATTATACCATACAGAATAAAGAAAGGTGAATGTGGTGTTCACAGCAACAAGTATAACACCGGATTAGCTGCTACGAGCAAGACAAAGTCCTACTTTGTTTTTTGTTTTCTACAACATTTATTTATATGCCCTATGTTAAGCCATCCATAGGTGGGTTGTCGGAGTCAGGATCTGCCACACAGATTGCTGATGGTGGCTTCTGAATGGTTTTGCCATTCTTTTCTCTGCACCACAGGAGAGGAAAGGATCATGCCACATGGCTAAGAAATCTAATATACCATTGCAGGTATTGGTTATCAACTACTAGCTGGTTAGAACTGCATTAAAGAGGACCAGTAACCTAAAGAAGTCTCACTTTCAGTTGCGTCACTAGGGTTGGTGGTGTTACCTGGTGCGATTAAAACATGGTGTCACCCACCCCGCCAGCCTGCCTCAGTGCTCTGTCCTGCCGCTGCGGAGTGACAGCAGGACAGGCAGTAGGGAACTGAGCAGGCTAGCGCATTTGTGTGACTCCTCCCCCTAGCCTCCCATAGTGCTACTTGATGGTGTCAACCAGGCCTGGACTGGGACAAAAAAATAGACCCGGCATTTAAGACTGAGCAGCTCATTTGTGGCCCGCTAGTCATAATAATCTACCCCTTGGTCCCAAAATGAAATAATACTGTACATCAATGTGATCAGATGGGTATTGCAGGCAGAAAAGTTCATTGTACTGTCATATTGTAACATTAATGGTGAGCCTTAAAGTGGAGGTCCACCCTAATTTTTTTTTTTACATAAACACGCTCCTTAAAATACATTAAAAAACATTTGCGCATGCGCAGTATGAAACGGGCAGTGAAGCCGCAAGGCTCCACTGCCTGTTTCCCTTAGTGAGGATATAGATGGACAGATCGGCCTCGGGGGGCCGACATCACATGCTCCCTGGACAGGTAAGTGTCCTTATTAAAAGTCAGCACTGGAGATGAGCTTCGAGTTCAAGTCTGTTCGGCCGTTCGCCGAATTTCGAACATTATGGGCCGTTCGCGACTGTAACGGTCACCACCGTTTACGATTTCTCTTCCATCAGTCACGACAGCTTATCTGACACTCTACAATCTAGCAGACATCAGACATCCCATTTCCTCAGAAATAACGAGACAAGCTCTGTTCTCTGAGTCAAAATGTATGAACACTTTTAATGGTAACTTAGCTTTCTTATATACAGTTTTAGAAACCAAGTGAACAATGAATCAACTCCACCCACACGGCACTTCAATCACATCTTTTACATAATGACATTCAGAGGAGTTAATTATCTCCAGACGTTACGTCTCCGACAAGTTCCCCTCACATGCATAATGCACATTCCTTAAGTCAGACGTCTGACCTTTAGACTGCTAACTCACAACACATATCTATCCTCAATAGCATCTTCACACAAAACAGTGGCATTAGCATCTCAAAATGGACAATGGAATGCAATCACAGCTTTCATCACTACAGTAGCAGACTTAGCATATCAACAGCCTGTGCTACACAAAGGAATGAGTCACTATTGACCGGTTGTGGGTCAGAGTGAAATCACTTGAATATCTCAAGATATCCTGCAATATGAATTATCAGTTATGTCCCAGCTCATGTAATTTCTAATTAATATTTCTCAGTCACCCTATGCCCAAAAGGGACACAGGGTGACCTTAGACCCAAGAGTTATTAGTGACGCTGGCACAGGAGTACCCCTCATCTTTCAAAGGTCTCTGGGTGTCACGGGTCATTCCGTTACAGCGACAAATTCGAGTGGCGCGTCACGGCCCATAATTCACTGCGGCAGTGCATTGCTGGCTGATGATTGGCCAAGCATGCACTATGACCCGCATGCTTGGCCAATCACAGCGCCGTAAGCAAAGAGAGCCATAATTGGCCAATTATGTCTCGGGTTTAGTACACGCCCCACACTAGTTGCGGCCTTGTGTAGTGTGTTGCGGCGGTGGTGAAAGACAGACAGAGAGAGAGAGACAGTGTCATGTAAAATTGAGTTGGATAAAGCAGGCAGGCGAGTCAGTTAGCTGCAGTTACAGTGTGTTGAGGATATATATGCATCCCAGGTGTTGTGTGTGTGTGTGTGTGTATATATATTTATAGACTGTATTCAGTTTAGCTAGATCCGTTCCTGTATTCTCTTCCTAATATACTGACAGGCAGGCAGGTGATTGTGCTAGCTGCAGTATTTTCACTTAGTGTACTGTGTCCTTTGCACAGTGTGCACCTAAAGCTGCCTGAATACAATTGCTGGTGGTGTTCTCTTACTAATACTACAGGCAGGCAGTTGATTCTGCTAACTGCAGTATAATATATATATAGATAGATAGATAGATATACACACACATACATCCCAGCTTTGTGCAGCTACATCTCCCTGCAGGCCGTTGGTATGTCTGGAAGGACAACAAGGAAAGGCAGACAGTCACGAGCCGATAAAAGAGGGCAAGCAGGCTCTGTGTCTAGAGGCAACAGTGCTGGTCGTGGACACGGTGCATCCTCATCAGCACGTGGCCATGGGACACGCTTGTCCTTTTTTTCAGCAGCTGGCCGCATTGAGCCGCAACATGTCGAAGACTTGGTAGAGTGGATGACTAAGCCGTCCTCATCCTCCTCATCCTCTCTCACCCATCCTCAGGGTACATTGTCTGGCAAAGCAGCTGCCAACGCAGCCTCTTCCCTTGGCTCAATGGCATCGGTCACTCCTTCCCTAGCCCCACCATGTCCTCTTGAGGAGTCCCCCGAACTGTTTGAAGGCTCAGATGATGGTACCTAGCTCGAGGAAGGCAGTAACGTGAGCCCAGAAAGAGGGGGTGCCCAGAAAGGACAGCAATCTGGCAGTCATGTTCCCCCAGCTGCAGCATACTGCCAGGTTTTCTACAGTGATGAGGAGGGAGGGGATGATGAGGTCACTGACTCTACGTGGGTGCCCGATAGGAGGGAGGAGGAGGCACATCTCCAATGAGGCAGGATGCCCTCCAGGGGCCACCTTAAGGGCAGCACACCGGCTGCTGTCTCTTCGCATTATTCCAAAAGTTCTTTGGTGTGGGCCTTTTTGGAGATGAGTGCATCAGATCGCACCGCTGCTATTTGCAATATATGTCTCAAGCATATTTCGCGTGGCCAAAACCTCACCCGCTTGGGCACCACATGCTTGACCAGATATATGTCGACCTGCCATGCAGTTCGTTGGCAGGCGTACCTTAAAGATCCACACCAAAGAACAAAGCGGACCTCTCCTTGCTCCTCAACAGCTGGGATCTCCAACCCCACTATACCTTCAGTCCTCTCTGAAACCTGCACTGAGAGGAATGAAGGTGTAGAATTAGGTGTGTCACAGCCAAGTACTTGCGGGAAATCTGCTATCGGTACACCGACATCAGATTGTACCAGGCAAATGTCCCTGTCCTATCTGCTGCAGCGCCGAAAGAAGTTCGCTCCCAGCCATCCATATGCCCAGCGGTTGAATGCTAGCTTGACTAAATTGCTAGCAATTCAACTGCTGCCTTTTCAGTTGGTAGACTCTACCCCCTTCTGTGAGTTTGTGGAATGTGCGGTACCTCAGTGGCAGGTTTCCAAACGTCTTTTTCTCACGGAAGGCGATTCCAGCTCTCTACCGGCATGTGGAATGCAATTTTACTGCCTCGCTGGACAGGGAGGTCAGTGGTAAGGTGCATATTACTGCTGACTCATGGTCCAGCAGGCATGGACAGGGAAGGATGCAGGACAAGGTACAGTAGTGTTGGAGGTTGTTCCGCCACCGCGCCTCCAAAATGCTACTACTGGTGATTGTGACACACCTCTCTCCTCCACCCCCTCCTCTTCTCCCTACACCATGGCCTCTTCCTGTGCTTTGTCCTTGGAACCAGCGGTGCTCCGTAGGCGTTCAAGGGGCTATGCAAGTACGCAGGCAAAAAGATGCCATGCAGTGCTTGAGCTGGTGTGCTTGGGGGACAGAAGCCACACTGGGGCAGAGGTTCTGTCAGCTCTGCAGGGGCAGGCTCAGAGATGGTTGACGCCACGCCAGCTTAAGCCAGGAATGGTGGTTTGCGACAATGGCACCAACCTCCTCTCTGCCCTGAGACAGGGACAACTGACCCATGTGCCCTGTTTAGCTTGCATCCTTAACTTGGTGGTGCAGCGGTTCTTGGCCAGGTACCCGGGCTTACAGGATGTCCTGAAGCAGGCCAGGAAACTCTGCATTTTCGCTGGTCATATAATGCCAGTGCTCGGCTGGCTGACCTCCAAAAGGAATACAACCTGCCCAAGAACCGCCTAATCTGTGACATGCCCACCTGCATGGAATAATGGACACAGCACTTAAGGCAGAACAGAGGGAGGAAGAGGAGGACTTCCTTACCTCTCAAGGCCCCCTTTATCCAGACAGTGTTCATGCTGGCCCACCTATCACACAGGAAGAGGACGAGAAAGGTTTGTGTCAGCATGGAGGTGGAGCTTAGCACTCGGCATCAGCAGCAGTCTTCAAGGCATCAATTTCAGTCCCAAGAAACCCATGGACTTGTATGTGGCTTGGAGAAGGTGGCTGCGGATCATGCCGTCCTGAGTGACCCAGAGGACCGAATGCCTCGGCAAACCTACGCTGCATGGCCTCCCTGATCCTGCAAAGCCTGCGGAAGGATCCTCGTATTCGTGGTATCAAGAAGAGGGATCATTACTGGCTGGCAACCCTCCTTGATCCACGTTACAAGGGTAAGGTTGCGGACCTTATCTTGCCGTCGCAGAGGATGAAACATCTTCAGGAGGCCTTGCAGAAAGTTCTGTGCAACGCGTTCCCAGAGACTGGGAGGTTATAAAATCCTGGTCCTGGACGTGTTGCTGAGGCTTTGGTCAGTCAAAGAAGGAGCGGTGGAGAAGGTGGAGATGCGTTCAGACAATTTTTTAGTCCGCAGCCCCAAGGTATGACCGGTTCCAGCAACTATCGCCAGCGTCTGTTTTACATGGTGCGGGAATACCTAGGGGCAAGATCAGACTTGGACACCTTTCCCACCGAAAATCCTCTGGATTACTGGGTCTTGAGGATGGATCACTGGCCAGAGCTTGCACAGTATGCAATTGAGCTACTGGCCTGTCCTGCATCCAGCGCCCTTTCGGAACGCACATTCAGTGCTGCTGGAGGCTTTGTAACTGATTACAGGGTGCGCCTCTCCACCGACTCGGTCAATTGACTGACCTTCATAAAAATGAATCAGTCTTGGATCACCACCAGCTACCAAGCACCTGATGCTGATGTAACCGAATATTTTTTTTTTTTAAATGTCAGATCCCTTCAAGACTGCCTATGCTGATGCTGAGTGACTATCCTCTTCCTCCTCAATGATCATGCTGATAGCTTGTAAGAACTTTTGGTTCTGGGCACCGTCGCCAGTGGCTAAGGCCCAATTTTTCTGCCCCTGTTTAACAGGGGCATGTAATTACAATTTTTGATGCAATACTTTGCAGCAGGGCTTATTCCTGCGCTCCAACTAGAGTATCTGTGAGGGGTTGCAGTGTTGTGGCACCAGTGCTTAAGGCCCAATTTTTCTGCCCTTGTTCAACAGGGGCATGTTATCAATTCTTGATCTAATATTTCTAATATTGTTTTTTTTTTTAAATTGTGGCTCTATTTTTGTTTATAGCGCAAAAAAAAAAAAAAAACGCAGAGGTGATCAAATTACCACCAAAAGAAAGCTCTATTTGTGGGAAAAAAAGGACGCCAATTTTGTTTGGGAGCCACGTCGCACGACTGCGCAATTGTTAGTTAAAGCGACGCAGTGCCGAATCACAAAAAGGGGCCAGGTCCTTCACCTGCATATTGGTCCGGGTCTTAAGTGGTTAACAAGTCTGCATACATACATCCCCGACATTATACTGTTCAAAAACAATATCATTTTTTTTTTCAAGCTCCTTCTTTTTATCATTAACAAGCAGTCCTTGAGCTCCAGTACAGTGACTTTGTCTAGGATCAGATGATGCGATCATCCTGCTGCAGGCTAAGGGAAGCATTTGGTCAGTCTCCTAACCCCCAGTGATCAAACTGCAGCACTGTCATTTTGTAACAAGTCATTTAAAGCGGTATTAGCCCCGTTCACACCGGTGCCGATTTTTCATAATCGCTGCGACATGAGTCGTCATGATCACGGTTCCCGCTGCGGGAACCGAGGGACACAAGCACGTTACTATTTGAACAATCAGCCTTATGCTGGCCATACACTACCCATGGGTGCTCAACCTGTGGCTCTCCAGCTGTTGCAGAACTTCAAGTCCCATCATGCCTCTGCCTTTGGGAGTCATGCTTGTAACAGTCAGTAGCTTGCAATGCCTCATGGGAATTGTAGTTCTGAAACAGCTGGAGAGCCACAGGTTGAGCACCCATGCACTACACTATAAATGAACGAACTATCTAAACAACCGAATTTCGGACGATTTTTCGTATAGTATATGTTCAGAATTAGAGAGAGAGAGAGAAAAAACACCTGTAGGTTCTGAGAGTGTGTGCCCTCGGTACTAAGTCTGCTGCAGAACCTGTTCCTTTGGTCCCTGATTACCATCTATGGCCGCCCATCACGTTTGGTTCCTTTTGATGCAGCTAAACATCTAGTTGTCCCGGCAGTTTTTGGATCTATTGCTAGGAGATATAGAAGGCTTGTACCCCCAAACCGGACAGCATCCCCTGAAGATGCTCGACATATGGGCGAAACATGTTGAGACGTCCATCTTATATTGCTGTTTCGATGAAATTGTGATATACTGTACTAGTCATTTATTTTTATTTATTTTTTATTCTGCTCCTCAAAATAGAAAATACTTTTTTTTTTTATACATTATATTTGATATTTTGGAAATTTACTTTGCACCTAAAAAGTCCCAATCTTCATCTCTCTCTATTTACAGTGATGTGAAAGGTTCCTTTGCTGGCAATGGGGTGAGACTTGTCATGCGATTTGGAACTGTCAAATTGCATGACAAGGCGCACCGGTGTGAACGAGGGGTTAAACCCAAAAGTAAACATTTATTATACAGTAGCTTACCAGAGGGCTTGACAAACCCCCAGGCGCCAGGTTGCAATTGTGACTAGAATTAGCGACCTGGCACCTGGGGCGGCACAGCTGGGGTACCCTGTCTCCGTGCGCACCCCCCCGCGTAATCGCATTAGGCCGCAGCTTTGCGGCCTTCTGCAGGCCTATGCTTCTTTCTGGAATCTGGCACCCTCTTGTGGTGGCTGTTGGTATGACAAGACAACCAGCAATGCTAATGGAGCTTCCCTGCCTGTTTTCATTCCCCGCCCATCTCCTTCCCTTAGAACCCCCAAACATTTTATATATATATATATATATATATATATATATATATATATATATATATATATATATATATATATAATTTTATTCTAAGACCCTGGAGAATAAAATGGCGGTCATTGCAATACTTTCTGTCACACCGTATTAGCGCAGCGGCCTTACAATCGCACTTTTTTGGGGAAAAATTCCCTTTTTAATAAAAAATAAGACAAGGGTAAAGTTTGCCCAATTGTTTTATTGTGAAAGATAATGTTACGGCGAGTAAATTCATACCCAACATGTCAGGCTTCAAAATTGGGTCAGCTTGTGGAATGGCGGCAAACTTTTACCCTTTAAAATCTCCATAAGCGACGTTTAAAAAATTCTACAGGTTGCATGTTTTGAGTTACAGAGGAGGTCTAGGGGTATAATTATTTCTTGGGTTTAATACCGCTTTAAATACTTCAGGTCCGCCCTGTAGCAGCTGACACCTATCTGCCAGATCACGTATATATACGTGATACGGCTCTTCCACGTAGAGGGTACGCATGCACACCATTGGTGTCATCGGCGGGTCCTGCAGACTTGGTGTCTGCCAGCACCCGCCAATGATCCAGCAAAGGGGCAGAACGGTGGTCTGCTTATGTAAACAAGGCAGATTGCCGTTCTGATATGAGGGAAGACATGGATCACGGATCTATGCCTTCCCCTAGTACAAGCACCTCCCACACTGTAATAAAACACATGGGGCCAGATTCTCGTCCAGAGGCATATCTCTGCGGCGGCTTAACGTATCCGATTTACGTATCCGCAACTTAGACGGGCAAGTGCTGTATTCTCAAAGCACTTGTTCCGTAAGTTACGGCGGTGTAGCGTAAATCGGCCGGCGTAAGCCCGCCTAATTCAAATTTGGATCAGGGGGCCGTGTTTTATGTAAATGTACTGTGACCCGACGTGATTGGCGTTTTTCCCGAACAGCGCATGCGCCGTCCGTGGAATTTCCCAGTGTGCATTGCTCCAAAGTACGCCACAAGGACGTCATTGGTTTCGACGTGTACGTAAATGACGTCCAGCCCCATTCACGGACGACTTACGCAAACGACGTAACTTTTTCAAATTTCGACGTGGGAACGACGGCCATACTTAACATTGGTACGCCGCACTTATGCCACCATATAGCAGGGGAAACTATACGCCGGGAAAAGCCTAACGTAAACGGCGTAACTTTACTGCGTCGGCTGGGTGTACGTTCGGGAATTCGCGTATCTACCTAATTTGCATACTCGACGCAAATTTCGACGGAAGCGCCACCTAGCGGCCAGCGTAAAAATGCAGTTACGATCCGACGGGGTAAGAGACTTACGCCTGTCGGATCTAACAGATATCTATGCGTAACTAATTCTAAGAATCAGGCGCATAGATACGACCGGCCGGACGCAGAGATATCATATCGCCGCCGTATCTCCTCTAAGAATCTGGGCCAAGATGCACAATAAGGAGGCACTTGAAGAAAGATGGGCTGCATGGTCGAGTCGCCAGAAGAAAACCATTACTACACAAATGCCACAAAGTATCCCACTTACAATACGCCAAACAGCACAGAGACAAGCCTCAAACCTTCTCACACAAAGTCAATTGGAGTGATGAGACCAAAATGTTGCTTTTTGGCCACAGCCATAAACACTACATTTGGAGAGGAGTCAACAAGACCTATGATGAATGGTACACCATCCCTACTGTGAAACACGGAGGTGGATCGCTGATGTTTTGGGGATGTGTGAGATACAAAGCACAGGAAATTTGGTCAAAATTGATGGCAAGATGAATGTTATCAAATACTGGAGGAACATTTGCATTCATCAGCCAGGAAGCTGCTCATGGGATGTACTTGGACATTCCAACATGACAATGATCCAAAACACAAGGCCAAGTCAACCTGTCATTGGCTACAGCAGAATAAAGTGAAGGTTCTGGAGTGACCATCTCAGTCTCCTGACCTCAATATCATTGAGCCAATCTGGGGAGATCTCAAACATGCAGTCCATGCGAGACAGCCTGAGAATTTACAGGAACTGGAGGCTTTTTGCCAAGAGTAATGGGCAGCTTTACCATCTGAGAAGATAAAGAGCCTCACCCACAAATACCACAAAAGACTTCAAGCTGTCATTGATGTTAAAGTGGGCAATACACAGTATTAAGAACTGGGGTATGTAAACTTTTGATCAGGGTCATTTAGGTAGTTTCTGTTGTCATTATGATTTAAAAAGAGTAAACACAGGTGATTGATAATAAATGGCTTCAGCCAAACACTAACCATGAGTGAAAGAAAAGTTTTTGTGTTATTCATATTCTCTGAAAAATGGCCAAGAAATCATACATTTTTCCAGAGAATGTAAACTTATGAGCACAACTTTATATACAGTAAATCATGCTTGTTATACTCAGTGTAACCTAAGGGGTTATTCCTCTGCATTGTGTAAAAAGGCCATTGATCCTGTCTCCTCTGATCCTCCTCTTCTTCTACTGCCCCCTGGACAAGTCCCGATAAGACAGATCCTTTGGAGTCAGGCTGCACATGCTCCGTTTGGTGTGTTTTGCTAGAGAGGTTTTTCTTGGTAGAGTGCATGTGATCAGCACAGGGCCAATTGGCACTGTACAGACAGAGGGTGAGGAGCCCTGCAGCCTCATAGGCAGTGGCGACTGGTGAAGTTTTAGGACTTGGGGGGGGGGGGGGGGGGGCGCGCCTGATCAAAATGTACAAATATATAGGTGGCCCATATAGTGAACTTGGTGTTGAGTTATTCACTTTACGGTCAACACTGAGGACAAGGGGGCACTCTTTACGTCTAGAGGAAAAGAGATTTCACCTCCAAATACGGAAAGGTTTCTTCACAGTAAGAGCTGTGAAAATGTGGAACAGACTCCCTCCAGAGGTGGTTCTGGCCAGCTCAGTAGATTGCTTTAAAGCGGGGGTTCACCCTGTTAAAAAAAAAAAAAATGTTTTTTTTTATTAGACCATTACATTCGGCATCGTAGCGCGAGCTACGGTATGCCGGTCTTACATTTTTTATGCCCGTACTCACTGTGCTATCGATGATTGAAGAATCCGGGGAATGGGCGTTCCTATGGTGAGAGAAGGTGATTGACGGCCGGCCCTGGCACGTCACGCTTCTCCGGAAATAGCCGAAATAGGCTTGGCTATTCACGGCGCCTGCGCATAGCCTGTGCGCAGGCGCCGTGAAGAACCGAGACCTACTCCGGCTGTCTTCGGGGAGCGTGACGTGCCAGAGCCGGCCGTCAATCATCCTCCCTCTCCATAGGCACGCCCATTCCCCGCGGGAGTCGGATTCTTCAATGAGCGATAGCACAGTGAGTACGGGGATTAAAAATTTAAGACCGGCATACCGTAGCTCGCGCTACGATGCCGAATGTAATAGGCTAATGATGTGAAGGAGGGTGAACCACCGCTTTAAGAAAGGCCTGGATACTTTCCTAAATGTACAGAATATTACTGGGTACTGACATGTATAGGTAAAGTTGATCCGGGGAATATCCGATTGCCTCTCGTGGGATCAGGAAGAATTTTTTCTCCTGCTGTAGCAAATTGGATCACGCTCTGCTGGGGTTTTTCACCTTCCTCTGGATCAACTGTGGGTATGGAGTTGGGTATATGGGATTGTATGATATTGTTATTATTATTTTTTTTATTTTGTTTTATGGTTGAACTGGATGGACTTGTGTCTTTTTTCAACCTGACTAACTATGTAACGATATATGGTATATAGATCAGCAGCGTCACATATATACTGATTTTGGAGGAGTCCGCTCCTCATGCTTCCTCCGCTCTGTGTCTTCTCTTCTGCCAAAGTGCCAAGGCATCCAATAGGATAGCCTGGCGCTTTGGCCAATCAGAAAGCAGGTCTCATTGTGCTGCCTCCTGATTGGCAGGGAGGCACTGTGGTGCAAAAATTAATTCGCTATGGTCACACAATTGGGTGGGATCAGGGCGCACTCTCTGTGCCCCATGCCCACCCTTTTTTGAAGGCTATTAGAGCCTCTGGCTCTAATCAGGTGATTAAAAAAAAAAAAAACACTCTCACCACTGCCATAGGAATCCATGCGTCCGGTGTCCTAAAAGGGGCCGGGCGCATGGATAGGGAGGCAACAGCAGGGTTGGGGGGGGGGGGGGGGGCAGTGCCCATGCGCCCACAATGCATGGGCCGCCACTGCTCATAGGACAGCTCAGTGCAGTATAAAAACTCTTCCTACAAGCTTCAACACAAACTGATAGAAGTCATAAGATTGCTATATACTGTCTGCTGGTGTGAAAAGTTATTTAGCCGTTCATATTTACTAAAATAATTACATGTCCATGTTCTGTGTACTGTGGGAGACCAGATATAGTGAATGCAGGGTCCTGGGTTTACTAACACTTTAACCCTGACTGATGCTGAGCAAAGATGGTGCCATCCTGGAGAGAAAAGCAGCTGAAGACGCTATTGAGGGGCGCTGTGATCTCTATGAGAGGTAATAAATACCCGTGAATGTTACACTTACACATTACATAGCATGCATGCTCTTAAAATGAAAAAAAATGTCTGATGTTGGGTTTTGCAAAGAATGCAGAGACTCTTGGTGTTTCTGGGTCATTTTGCATGAGCCGGTGGGTCGTCGTCGTGCGGCGGGGGACAGGAGATTGTGTACCTGCTAGAGGAACGGCAGAGATGAAAGTCCCCAGCAGCATGTACAGGGAATAGCGCAGCCCAGGCAGGAGAGGGCAGTGACGCAGCTGCCGCTGGCGCTGACAGTATGATTAAAGGTTTGTATTAAAGCTTTGTTACCTGTGCTAAGCGGGAGGAAGGATTATGAAGGCGGAATGTTCTTAGGAAGCGGCGGTGGAATATAGAATTCTCCCCAGAGGGGGGGGGGGGGAGCAATAGAAGTAAAACGTGACGGAGGCAGAGCTGACTGGTCCTAATAAACCACAATTGCCGACAACCAAAGAACCATTTCCCTTGTGGCTTCCTTAATGAATCCCAACTAATTACACGCCATCGTCTCCCAGAATCCTTACATAATCATCCCTCAAATTGTTTTTTTTCTTTATGGGATTTTTAAAGAGAACTTTTTCATTTTTCATTAACAATACAAATGAAATCCATCACTCATTAGGACCTCATTCCCACTTGCAGTGCTATAGGAACACTCGAAAATCACTGGCATTTCTGCAGCGTGCCAGCGTGAGCATGTGGCACCCTGTGGTGCCATTCGTTGTTAAAGCGGAGCTCCACCCTACACATACCAGAAGTGCCCGTTGCTAGGCAGATCTCCTAATCTGCCACTTCCTGATCCGCAGTCCACCTGGGGAGCGATGTCTTCTGGGACCTTGTGTGTGTCCCAGGAGACCTCGCCCATTCACGTAGCGCCGCTCGGCTCGCGCATGCACAGTAGGGAATCGGGCGGTGAAGGCGCAACGCTTCACTTCCTGATTCCCTCATCGAGGATGGCGGCGGGGCAGCCGAGACCTAAACAATTGATCGGCTTCGGCTGCCGGTGACTTGTCCTTAATGTTCCCCTAACGGGGAAGTTCCTTCAATGACTGCGCAGGCGCAAACTTGCCGACGGAAATCTCCGAACCTCGCCCGACATCCAGGCTCATTCTTTAACATCCCCGTGGATTGGAGGATGTTAAAAAAAAAAGAGCCAGGAGGCCGAGCGAGCGGAGCGAGCCATCCGAGCGAAGCGAGGACATGAGGCCGACTGGCCACTTACCTCGAAATCCACGGATGCCGGCCGCAATTCGGAGATTTCCTTCAGCAAGTTTGCGCCTGCGCAGTCCTTGAAGGAACTTTCCCGATAGCTGGAACCATCTCAGCACATCAGCTTGCGAATGCGCTGGAACTTTCACGATAGCTGGAAACAGCACGGCAGATCACCGGCATCCCGGGCACCCTGGACATGTAAGTGTCCTTATTAAAATTCAGCAGCTGCAGTGTTGGTAGCTACTGACTTTTAATTCTTTTTTTTTTTTTTTAACTGGACCTCCGCTTTAATGACGCCCCAAACCCACAGAGAAAGAGGAGAGTTTTTGCGCATGCAAAAACGCACGTTTGAAATATGCGTGAGGTTCAAAAACAATGCAGCTATAACATACCTCCCAACTTTCTGAGATGGGAATGAGGGACACCTATCAGCAAAAGTATGCAGGCATAGAACACACCCCTTGCCACGCCCCCTTAAAGGAGAATTGTACAAAAAAATAAGATTGGTTAAACACACAAGTGCTTTTTTTACCACTACTATTCCTTTATATTGGCTTTTGGAATTTACAAATGCAGCAATTTAGAAATCAGATGAAAGGTTTAGCACTGGGAAACACTTTTTGATAGATAAAAAGTGCATTTTATATACAACTATATAGATCAGACCAAAATGAGGGACAAATGAGGAGAATGAGGGACATTGCTCCAAATCAGGGACAGTCCCTCGAAATCAGGGACAGTTGGGAGGTATGCTATAAGAGCTTCCGCTTTTCTGGGAAGGCTGTCCACAAGGTTTAGGAGTGTGTCTATGGGAATGTTTGACCATTCTTCCAGAAGAGCATTTGTGAGGTCAGGCACTGATGTTGGATGAGAAGGCCTGGCTCGCAGTGTCCACTCTAAAGCCTCGTACACACGATCAGTCCATCCGATGAGAACGGTCCGAAGGTGATTCCAAAGGCAGATTTCGTGGGACTGCATAGCAACAGGCATTTCAAGATGAGTAAAACATTTTTTTTTTTAGGTCTAATGAGCACAATAATGAAAAAAAAAATTGAGATGGAAACTCCACTTTAACCGATCGTGTGTACGAGGCTTAATTCATCCCAAAGGTGTTCTATTCCATAGCTCCCAACTGTCCCTGATTTGGAGCAATGTCCCTCTTTCCTCCTCATTTGTCCCTCATTTTGGTCTGATCCATATAGTTGTATATAAAATGCACTTTTTATCTATCAAAAAATGTTTCCCAGTGCTAAACCTTTCATCCTATTTCTTAATTGCTGCATTTGTAAATTTTAAAAGCCAATATAAAGGTAGTGGTAGTGGTAAAAAAAAAGTCCTTGTGAATTTAAAGCGGTCCTCCACCCTAAAGTGGAGTCCCGCTGATCGGCACCCTCCCCCCTCCGGTGTCACATTTGACACCTTTCAGGGGGGAGGGGGGTGCAGATACCTGTCTAAAGACAGGTATTTGCACCCACTTCCGGCCAGACGCTACGGGCAAAAGACGGGCATTCCGTCACATCCCGTCACCCCCGTTGTGTGCTGGGAACACTCGGCTCCCAGCACACAGCGGGAGCCAATCGGCTGGCGCGGCGCGACTCGCGCATGCGCCGTAGGGAACCGGGCAGTGAAGCCGCAGCGCTTCACTTCCTGGTTCCCTCAGCGTGGATGGCGGGGGGAGCAGCAGAGAGACGAGCGATCGCTCGTCCTCTGCTGCGATCGGCGCTGGACTCCAGGACAGGTAAGTGTCCTAATATTAAAAGTCAGCAGCTGCAGTATTTGTAGCTGCTGGCTTTTAATATTATTTTCCCGTGGCACATCCGCTTTAATTACCTTTTTTTGGTTAATTCTCCTTTAAAGGGGTGTGACCGGGGGTGTGTCCTATGCCTACATACCTTTTGTTAGTAGGTGTCCCTCATTCCCATCTTAAAATGTTGGGAGGTGTGTATTGGGTTGAGGTCAGAACTCTGTGCAGGCCAATCAAGTTCCTCCACCCCAAAACTCGTTCTTCCAAGTCTTTATGGACCTTGCTTTGTGCACTGGTGCGCAGTCATGTTGAAGCAGAAAGGGGCCGTCCCCAAACTCTTCCCGCAAAGTTGGGAGTCCAAAAATGTCTTAGTTTGCTGACGCCTTAAAATAAGGTGACCAGATTTTTTTAATTAAATCCGGGGACATTTTTTTTTTTTACTAGTAATGGCAGCAATCAGTGACTCTCTGCCAGTCGCCGCTGCCCACCTCACAGCCTGTCAAGTCTTAAAGTGGATGTAAACCCCAATTTTTTTTTTTTTATGTCAAAATGTAGAGTATAAGATTTCCTATCATCTGTGCCCAGTCTTGCCACACAGAGTTAATTCAGCTCTGAGCAATCCTCTTTTATTGTTCAGTGAAAATTAACAGACTTCCAGATAAAAACCTGTCTAAATAAAAAGTCCTTTCCTCCCTCCTTGCTTTGAGTGACAGGTTATTTACATATCTAGCTTGTACATGTTTATCATATGTTATGTTATGTTTATCATAATATGAGGTGATCCACAGGTCATTGTATATTACCAGGATGTGTTATGTGGGGGAGGGGTGGATTTCTCACTTTTTATACTGTGGATCTTTATACTGTGGATCACCTCATATTATTGCTCAAAGGGTGGCGCTAAAGAGCTGAAAAAACATGTAGTTTCGTGTTTGTTGGCTGACAATTCTTTGCCCTTTGTATGCAAGACAATTTCACGGCCAACGCCCTTCGGACAAAAGTCCTACGCTATGTTCGCGGAAAATCTGATCGTGTGTATGAGGCTTAACTCTCCGGGGCCTGGCTACTACTGGGTGGAGAGCGGAGGAAGATCACTCTGCCAGGGAAGGCAAAGAGATAAGCAGGCAGGCGGCTGGCCGGGACTTGAGCCAAGGCAGAAGAACATGCGAGCGAAGCTGAATGGGCATGCACCCGAAACTGAAGAAATATTGCCTCCGCTCCGACCAGCACATGATCATCAGAAAGGGGCACAGATAATGGAAAAAATACAACCCCCTATGCTAGTTGGAGCGGAGGGGTGTAATTCAGATTTTTTTTTTATTAATTCTGCAGTAACTGTCTTTGAAATTGCCCCAGCCCCTTATTCAAATCCAATCCGGTGACAGACTTGGTCCAGGGACAGTGTCCTCAATCCGGGTACTGTGCCCGGAAACTGGGGATGTCTGGTCACCCTACCTTAACCACTTCACCCCCGGACCATATTGCTGGTCAATGACCGGGCCACTTTTTGCGATTCGGCACTGCGTCGCTTTAACTGACAATTGCGCGGTCGTGCGACGTAGCTCCAAACAAAATTGGCATCCTTTTTTTCCCACAAATAGAGCTTTCTTTTGGTGGCATTTGATCACCTCTGCGGTTTTTAGTTTTTGCGCTATAAACAAAAATAGAGCGACAATTTTGAAAAGAATGTATATTTTTAACTTTTTGCTATAATAAATATCCCCCAAAAATATATAAAAAAAACTATTTTTTTCCTCAGTTTAGGCCGAAACATATTCTACAAAATTTTAAATAAAAAAATTGCAATAAGCGTTTATTGATTGGTTTGCGCAAAAGTTATAGCGTTTACAAAATAGGGGATAGTTTTATCAATATTTATTTTTTACTAGTAATGGCAGCGATCAGCAATTTATTTTCGGTACTGCGACATTATGGCTGACACTTCGGACACTTTTGACACATTTTTGGGACCATTGTCATTTTTATAGTGATCAGTGCTATAAAAATGCATTGATTACTATAAAAATGCCCCTGGCAGTAAAAGTCTTAACACTAGGCGGTGGGGAAGGGGTTAATCATGTTCCCTGTGTGTGTTCTAACTGAAGGGGGGTGGGACTGACTTGGGGAAATGACAAATCGCTGTTCATACATTGTATGAACAGATGATCAGGCATTTCTCCCCCTGACAGGACCGGGAGCTGTGTGTTTACACACACAGCTCCCGTTTCTCGCTCAGTAACGAGCGATCGCAGGTGCCCGGCGGTGATCGCGACCGGCGGGCACGCGCGTCGGGGTCAGGGGCGAGCAGGGGGCGCGCGCACCCCTATTGGCTGAACGGCGAGATGACGTATAGTTACGTGATCTCGCCCAGCCGTGCCGACCTGCCGCTGTATAACTGCGGTGGCTGGTCGGCAAGTAGTTAAAAGTTTCCCTTCACTAGAACTAAGGGGCCAAGCCCAACCTCTGAAAAACAACCCCACACCATAATCCCCCTTCATCAAATGATTTGTACCAGGGCACAAAGCAAGGTCCATAAAGACATGGGTGAGTGAGTTTGGGGGGTGGAGGAACTTGACTGTCCTGCACAAAGTCCTGACCTCAACCCGATAGAACACATTTGGGATGAATTAGAGCGGAGACTGTGAGCCAGGTCTTCTCATCCAACATCAGTGCCTGACCTCAGAAATGCACTTCTGGAAGAATGGTCAAACATTCCCATACACACACTCCTAAACCTTGTGGACAGCCTTCCCAGAAGAGATGAAGCTGTTATAGGTGCAAAGGGTGGGCCAAGTCAATATTGAACCCTACGGACTAATAGCTGGATTCACAAAGAGTTACGCCGGCGTATCAGTAGATACGCCATCGTAACTCGGAATCTGCGCCGTCGTATGTTTAAGTGTATGCTCAAACGGAGATACACTTAAACCTAGCTAAGATACGACGGCCTGCGCCTTCGTATCTTAGGGTGCAATATTTCTGCTGGCCGATAGGTGGCGCTTCCGTTGAGTTCGGCGTAGAATATGCAAATGACTAGATACGCCGATTCACGAACGTACACGCGCGCCCGTCGCAGTAAAGATACGCCGTTTCTGTAAGAGGTACACCGGCGTAAAGATAAAGCTGCCCCCTAGGTGGCCTAGCCAATGTTAAGTATGGCCGTCGTTCCCGTGTCGAAATTTCAAAATGTTACGTCGTTTGCGTAAGTCGTCCGTGAATGGGGCTGGACGTAATTTACGTTCACGTCTAAACCAAAGCGGCGTACTTTGGAGCAATGCACACTGGGATATGTACACGGACAGCGCATGCGCCGTTCGGATAAAACGTCTGGTCACAAGTAATTTACATAAAACACGCCCCCTTCATCCTCATTTGAATTAGGCGCGCTTACGCCGTCCCATTCACGCTACGCCGCCGTAACTTAGGAGGCAAGTGCTTTGTGAATACAGCACTTGCCTCTCCGACTTACGGCGGCGTAGCGTAAATACGATACGCTACGCCGCCTCAAAGATGCACACATCTACCTGAATCTAGCTATAAGACTGGCATGCCATTAATTTTCATGTGTGTGTAAAGGCAGGTGTCCCAATACTTTTGGTAATATAGTGTATGTAACATGACATCATATTGCGCTTTTTTTATGTGTTTTGGTTGCATTTTCTTTTTTATATGGGGGATGATACTGGACATCATTCAACTCTGAGGACACCTAGTGGTAAAAAAACGTATTACTGAGGAGGTGAGTATTGTAGCCAGATCTGCTTTAACACACCTGCTGGCTGACTAACAAAACAAAATTGCCTCGAGTCAGGCATTAAAGAAGATCTAAACACTAACTGAATTTAATTTAAACTAAAAAAAAAATATTAAGATACCATTTTTTCTTCTTTTTTTTTCAATTCAGTGCTACTTGTCTCCTTTATCCTTCTTACATCTACTGCTGTCTATATGCACACCATTAGTGGCTGCACATCACCTCTCAGTGTTGGGTTCCTGATGGTGACAACGGTGGACCATGATTGTGCAATGTGTGTCAGAAGAGCTGCTTAAAGTCTCCATCCAGAGCATGTGTGACCAGGGGTGTATTTAGGTTTTGTGCTGCCCTAGGCCTGACGAAACTCGCACACCCCCTACTTTATATATGACGCACCCCTTCCTTTTTAAGACCCGCCCTGTCATTTTCATGGGATGAGGACAGAGGGACGCGGTGGGATGAGGACAGAGGGACGCGGTGGGATGAGGACAGGGGGAAAGGATGGGATGAGGACAGGGGGACAGGGTGGGATGAGGACAGGGGGACAGGGTGGGATGAGGACAGGGGGACAGGGTGGGATGAGGACAGGGTGGGAGAGGGACAGAGTGGGATGAGGACAGAGGGACAGGGTGGGATGAGGGCAGGGGGACAGGATGGGATGAGGACAGGGGGAAAGGATGGGATGAGGACAGGGGGACAGGGTGGGATGAGGACAGGGGGACAGGGTGGGATGAGGACAGGGGGACAGGGTGGGATGAGGACAGGGTGGGAGAGGGACAGAGTGGGATGAGGACAGAGGGACAGGGTGGGATGAGGGCAGGGGGACAGGATGGGATGAGGACAGGGGGAAAGGATGGGATGAGGACAGGGGGATGGGATGGGATGAGGACAGGGGAACAGGATGGGATGAGGACAGGGGAACAGGATGGGATGAGGACAGGGGGACAGGATGGGATGAGGACAGGGGAACAGGGTGGGATGAGGACAGGGGGACAGGGTGGGATGAGGACAGGGGGACAGGGTGGGATGAGGACAGAGGGACATGGTGGGATGAGGACAAAGGGACAGGATGGGATGAGGACAGAGGGACAGGATGGGATGAGGACAGAGGGACAGGATGGGATGAGGACAGGCTTTTTTGCCGCCCCCCGCAAAGTGCCGCCCTAGGCCTTGTCGGCCTAGGCCATAATACAGCACTGTGTGTGACAGGGTGACAACAGGAGAGCTATTGGGAGACATGGATAGAGTGTTGTCACCCCAGCTGGCATCACAGCACTAAACATGGGAGTGAAATACTCACTAAAATCCATGCGCCGTCCCCTCACCGGCTGCATGACTGAGAAATTTAGCGTCTTCTGGTTTGCCAGTCCACTCCTCCCTATGGGGCTGATGGCTAAGAGCTAATTCGTTTAACAAGTATTAGGACTAAAATTACAATGAGTCCTTGTTACAAAAATCCCTGGGATTTACAACAGTGGGTAAGTGACCTTCAAAACCACTTTAAATTGGTTGTAAATGTAATTTTAAATAATAAACCGCTTCATACTTACCTTCTCTGTGTATTTCCAAACCTCCTCTTCTCGGGTCCACCGCCGGCACCCCTGGCTCCTCCTCTCTGTCCATTGCTTCCATAGGAATCCGCTTCCTATGGGAGCACATGTGCGTTGCTCACTCCCGAGCCCCACTGTCTGAGTACAGTGACACAGACAGCAGGACTCGGCCCAGCCCCCTGCTCCCTCATCACTGGCTTTGATTGACAGCAGCGAGAGCCAATGGCAGGGCCAGGACAAGGAACTGGCAGGAGGGTCAGCTGCCCTGGGCACTGTGGTGTCATGTAAAGTGGGGGAGGGGGGGAATCATAAAGAGATTGGAGTGGAGGGATTTGTGATGGAAGGAGGAAATTGGGGGTAGCAGGGGGTGAGAATGGTTCAAGTAGGGCAGTGATGGGTAACCTCGGCACCCCAGATGTTTTGGAACTACATTTCCCATGATGCTCACCTACACTGCACAGTGCATGAGCATCATGGGAAATGTAGTTCCAAAACATCTGGGGGGGCCGAGGTTCCCCATCACTGAAGTAGGGTATTGGGGGGCAATTTTGTGCTAGGAGGGGGGATTTGTGCTAGAGGGGATTTTGAGTGGGAGGGGGGGGGGGAATTGTGCTAAGAGAGGACATTTGAGGTGTTTGTGCTAAGAGGGGAATTTTTTTGAGGGGGGGTTTGTGCTGGGGGCATATGGGGAGAGAGGATTAGCTGGAGTGCTTGGCGGGAGGGGGGGGGGGCAAAATTTGTTCTGGGAGGAGGAGGAATTTAAGCGTAGTGGGTAAGCATGCAGATTAGTGCTTGTTTTTCTTGGGGTGGGGGATATTTGCTGACACATAATGCTCATACATCTTGGGGGGGCGCAATTTGGCATGTTCTCCTTGGGCTCTAGATGACCTTGTCCCAGCACTGGCCAATGTCTCCCGGTTACTTACGATTTTCTGATCATGTGTACGGGCCTTAAAGCTGAAAGTGAAAAATCACTCAACATATGTGTATAAGTATATGCTTCCTGATACCCCCTGATGATGTCAGAATGACGAAACGTGTAGGAAGTGGCCTGGTAGTGCTCTGTGAGACAGGGGCGGATCCAGAGTCTAGTCTCGGGAGGGGCACTGCCAGAAAATACATTTGGGGGCAATTTATCGGGGAAATGTCTGGTATTGGCGCTTCAATCATCACGGCACCATGGTTATTATGGTCTCAGGATGATTGAAGCGCATTATTTATATTATTACATTGTAATATAAAATTAAATAGTTCAACTTGCCATAATGCAGAATCAGTGGGACCCCCGAGTGGGTCACTTGCCACCAAATGCAGATTTTCACTTGCCATGTCACCTGCCACATGTTGCAGATTGTCACCTGCTGTGCCACTTTCCTGCTAAGGTGCTCTGTCCCATAGTCAGGCAGCAGAGAGATGATGTAATCTCTCTGCTGCCCACGGCTGCCTACACAGTCACAGTGAGGGCAGAAATGCAAGGATGCAGGACGGGCGCCGGGAGATGATAACATCTCTCTGCTCCCGTGCCTGCCGGCTCCCTGATTGGCCAGCATCGCTCACACACCGAGCCGCCCAGCTACCCCCCCTCTCTCACCTGCCCACTCACCGACCGTGCGCCCGCTATCTCGTCCGCGAAGCCGCATGTCCGCGGACTTACGGAGCTGCACGCCTGAGGACTCGCGGAGCCGCCCGCACTGTCACCCGCGAAGCCGCTTGCTCTCACCCGCATTTTCGGAGGGGTCAATTGCCCCACTGCCCCCCCTGGATCCGCCCCTGTTGTGAGAGAGAGGTTTCCATGCAGCCGGAGGTATCTGTATATTACCGGTTAGAGTCCTCCACCTGAGCAGCATTGGAATGGTTTTAAAGTGATATTGGCAATTTTATTCAGTTATTATGTGAATGCATTTTTTCTTTTTGTTTCTTAAATAAACAAACCTGTAAAGCAAAGGCATAATGAGCTAGTATGCACAGCATACTAGCTCATTCTGAAATACTTACTTTAGAACAAAGCTCCCACAGGGCCACCCGGTCACCACTGAGGGAACTGACATGTTCCCTGTGCGTTTCTTCCTGGTTCGCGGCTCCTGCGCTGTGAGTGTCCGGAGCCGCGATGATGTTACTTCCCCAAATGCGCGGGAGACCTCTGTTCTGGCAAGATACGCCGGACCTTCACTGCACATGTGCCACTGACATCAGCGGCTGCATGCAATGTGAATATCTCCTAAACCATGCAGGTTTAGGAAATATTCATTTTACCTACAAGTAAGCCTTATTATAGGCTTACCTGTAGGTAAAAATGACCAAGCAGTCAATACAACGGCTTTAATAAAAAAATACCACAGTGAGCACTATGTCAGTTTTTGTATCTTTTTGAGCACTGATCTATACCTTCAACACCTGAGCTGAGGGGATTGCTGGATTGACAAAGTAAGAATTCTGGGGAGGATTACTTGAGCCCTGGGAGAGTCCAGATGTGTTTATGGAGTCCAATTGATTTGATTAACCATTTAAGGACCGGACCAATATGCTGCTAAATGACCCAAGGGTTTTTTACAATTCGGCACTGCGTTGCTTTAACAGACAATTGCGCGGTCGTGCGACGTGGCTCCCAAACAAAATTGGCGTCATTTTTTCCCCACAAATAGAGCTTTCTTTTGGTGGTATTTGATCACCTCTGCGGTTTTTATTTTTTGCGCTATAAACAAAAATAGAGCGACAATTTAAAAAAAAAAAAACAATATTTTTTACTTTTTGCTATAATAAATATCCCCCAAAAACATATATAAAATTATTTTTTTTCCTCAGTTTAGGCCGATACGTATTCTTCTACCTATTTTTGGTAAAAAAAAATCGCAATAAGCGTTTATCGATTGGTTTGCGCAAAATTTATAGCGTTTACAAAATAGGGGATAGTTTTATTATTTATTTATTTTTTACTACTAATGGCGGCGATCAGCGATTTTTTTCGTGACTGCAACATTATGGCGGAGACTTCGGACAATTTTGACACATTTTTGGGACCATTTTCACAGCAAAAAATGCATTTAAATTGCATTGTTTACTGTGAAAATGACAGTTGCAGTTTGGGAGTTAACCACAGGGGGCGCTGTAGGAGTTAGGGTTCACCTAGTGTGTGTTTACAACTGTAGGGGGGTGTGGCTGTAGGACTGACGTCATCGATCGAGTCTCCCTATAAAAGGGATCACTCGATCGATACGCCGCCACAGTGAAGCATGGGGAAGCCGTGTTTACATACGGCTCTCCCCGTTCTTCAGCTCTGGGGAGCGATCGCGAGGGGTGGCTATAAACGAAGCCACTGGAACCGCCGCATGTACGGGGGGACCCCGACCCACATCTAGGCAGGGACGTACATGTACGCCAATGTGCCTGTCCGTGCCATTCTGCCGACGTAAATGTACATGCAGCGGTCCGGAAGTGGTTAAAAGCGCAATAAGACCTTTGTAATGAAAGGTAAATCCATAAGGTGAGAATACGCCCAAAAGAGCTTGGTGGAGGCGTTTACTATTACACAATCTGATCTCACCAAATTGAATGGTCTATGACAATCGGGGGTGTCCAAACTTTTTTCAAAGAGGGCCAGATTTGATAAAGTGAACATGCGTGAGGGCCGACTATTTTGCCTTACATTCTTTGGACCATAAAAATTCGGTCTACATGTGTTCATCCGAGCAACTAATACTGTACACTGCCCAACAAGAATTCTCCTGCCTTTTTGGCTGTGTGTGTTGAAGAGGTGAGCTTGGGTGTGTTTATTTGGATATATACATATCTTTTGTGGCCCCCAATGAATCCCCGAGCGCTGCTTAGGACTAAGGATGAGCTTGGGCGTGTTATTAGAATATACCGTATGTATCGGCGTATAACACGTACCTTCACTTTAAGACAGAAGTTTCAGGATTTTTTTTTTTTTTTTAACCACTTCCATACAGGGCACTTATACACCTTCCTGCCCAGACCAATTTTCAGCTTTCAGCGCTGTTGCACTTTGAATGACAATTGCGCGGTTGTGCTACACTGTACCCAAACTAAATTTTTATCATTTTGTTCCCACAAATAGAGATTTCTTTTGGTATTTGATCACCTCTTGGTGCTGCGGGCTGTCAGACTGACACCCTGCAACAACGATCGCCGTGATGCGCGCCCCCGGGGGCTCAATATCCTGAGGACGTCATATGACGTCCAGTCAGGATATTGAAACCACTTTGCCGCCGTCATTTTGTTACAGGGCGGGCGGCAAGTGGTTAAATAAAGAACTGTGAAGCAAAATAAGGGCTAGTGCTTATGAATGCAGCCTAATCAGTACCTATCTGCAGCCTCACCAGTGCCATGAATTCAGCCTCACTAGTTCCATGAATGCAGCCTCACTATTGCCATGAATGCAGCCTCACCAGTACCATGAATGCAGCCTCACAAGTGCCATGAATCAATGCAGCCTCACCAGTGCCATGAATGCAGCCTCACCATTGCCATAAATGTAGACTACCCAGTGCCATGAATGTAGCCTCACCAGTGCCATGAATTCAGCCTTAACTTTGCCATGAATGTAGCCTCACCAGTTTCATGAATGCAGCCTCACTTTTTCCATGAATGTAGCCTCACCAGTTTTATGAATGCAGCCTCACTAGTGCCATGAATGCAGCCTCAAAAGTGCCATGAATCAATGCAGCCTCACCAGTGCCATGAATGCAGCCTCACCAGTGCCATGAATGTAGCCTCACCATTGCCATAAATGTAACCTTACCAGTGTCATGAATGCAGCATTACCTTTGCCATGAATGTAGCCTCACCAGTTACATAAATGCAGTCTCACCAGTGCCATGAATGCAGCCTCACCAGTGCCATGAATGCAGCCTCATCATTGCCATGAATGTAGCCTCACCAGTGCCATTAATGCCCATCTGCAGCCTCGGAGGGGACAGGGAGGGGGCAGGACGAGTGCAGACAGATTACATACATGAGAATCTCCTGTTTACTCGGCGGCCTCTTTGATACAAAGTCCCGCCTTCTATGATAGACAGAACAGTCGTCCAATGGCAGCCCAGGAGATGGGAGTTCCTATTAGAGGCCACAAAGTAAACAGGAGATTCTCCTGTATGTAATCTGTCGTCCCCCGTCCTCTCCCTGTCCCCTCTGAGGCTGCAGATGGGCATCGTTTAGGCTGCACTGATGGCCATGGGTTTAAAAATAACAAACATGTTATACTTACCTGCTCTGTGTAATGGTTTTGCACAGATCAGCCCAGATCCTCCTCTTCTCGGGTCCCTCACCAGCACTCCTGGTCTATCCCTCCTGCCCCCACAGCAAGCAGCTTGCTGTGGGGGCACCCGAGACGAGCCGCAGCTCTGTGTGTCCATTCAGACACAAAGCCGCGACCTGGCTCCCATCCTCGCCTTCCCTTTCCTCATTGGCTCATTGACTTTGATTGACAGCAGCGGGATCCAATGGTGTCTTAGCCAATGAGGAGGGAGAGTCCCACACAGCCGAGTCTCTCGGGCAACATCGCTGGATCAAGATGGGCTCAGGTAAGTATTGGGGGGGGGGGGCTGAAGGGGGCTGCTGCACACTGACGTTTTTCTTTTTATCTTGTGTTTAGACGATTTTCTTTACTGCCAACTGATTTAATCTCAGCAACTCTTCAGCAAAGATGTGAAGCTCCATGTGATATTAATAGCCACTTGCTGAAGAGTCTCCACCGCTATATATGGAATGCAATCAGAATAAATTAGTAAAATAAACATTTCAAATTACTTTCGTAAAAATGTGCACTTGCCTAAAATATATCCTGGCTTCCTTTTAAACTCCTTGGGGTAGATTCAGGTACATTTGCGCTTTTTTGACGGAGGCGCAGGGCAACGTTTTTGCCCTGCGCCCCCGCAAATAGCTCGCCCCCGCAGTAGCTCCGTAAATTGCGTGGGCGCTCCGGCAAAATGCCCGACGTAAGCGTGCGCAATTTAAATGATCCCGTAGGGGGCGGGAATCATTTAAATTAGGCGCGTTCCCGCGCCGAGCGTAGAGCGCATGCTCCGTCGGGAAACTTTCCCGACGTGCATTGCGGTAAATGACGTTGAAAGGACGTCATTTGCTTCAAAGTGAACGTGAATGGCGTCCATCGCCATTCACGATTCACTTACGAAAACTACGTAAATTTTAAATTTTGCGACGCGGGAACGACGGGTATACGTAATATTGGCTGCCCCTGCTAATAGCAGGGGCAGCCTTACGCGAAAACCGCCGTACGCAAACGACGTAAACTGCGTACGCAGGGCTCGCGTAACGTTGTGAATCGGCGTTAGTATGCAATTTGCATACTATACGCTGAGCACAACGGGAACGCCACCTAGCGGCCAATGTAAGAATGCAGCCTAAGATATGCGGGCAAAAGAGCCTTATGCCGCGCATATCTTAGGCTGCAGTCGGCGTAACGAGGTTCCTGAATCAGGAGCATTCGTTACGCCGGGGCAAGTAAGCAATTGCGCTGCGTAACTATGGTTACGCAGGCGCAATTGTTCTTTGAATCCGGGCCAGTGTCTGCCTTGAAGAATATTTTCATGTAGGTCCCTGCTTCCCCCCCCCCCTCCCCTAAGCAGCAGAGACCTCTTGTTTTCTCCTGTAACATTAGAGGTCGCTTTGTTTTTCCAGATCCATGATGGAGTCCGATGTCACTTCCTGCAGGAGCAGGGTACCCTCCGCAATCACTTATTGGCTACTGGGAGGATTATCAACAGTGACAATCATAACATCTCCGCAGCATGTGTGGTGATACAATCCTGTGCAGCTGCTGAGGGTGACTACGCTGCAGTGAATTTACTCAAGGCTCTACAGCGTTGTCACCCACCTTGAGAAAGACTGAAGGGCTTTTTATTTTAATATATAACATATAATTTAACATTACATAATTATTAAAACAAATCAAGTTTGACCTCAACACCTTTGAGATGAAGTAAAGTGGAGACTGTGAAGCCAGGCCTTCTTGTCCAACATCAGTGCCTGACCTCACTAATGCACTTCTGGAAGAATGGTCAAACATCCCCATAGACACACTCCGAAACCTTGTGGACGGCCTTCCCAGAAGAGTTGAAGCTGTTAGAGCTGCAAAGGGTGGGCCAACTCAATATTGAACCCTACAGACTAAGACTGGGATTCCATAAAATTTCATGGGCGGGATTCAGAAAGATGCGCGCATCTTTCTTCCGGCGTAACGTATCTTCCGATACGTTACGCCGCTGTAACTTTTGGCGCAAGTTCTGCATTCAGAAAGAACTTGCGCCCTTAGTTACGGCGGCGTAACGTATGTGTGGCGGCGTAAGCCCGCCTAATTCAAATGGGGATGTTGGGGGCGTGTATTATTTAAATTGTACTTGATCCCGCATTTTTGACGTATTGTTTGAACGGCGCATGCGCCGTCCGTAAAATATCCCAGTGTGCATTGCTCAAAATTACGCCGCAAGGACGTATTGGATTTGACGTGAACGTAAATGCCGTAAAGCCGTATTCGCGAATGACTTACGCAAACGACGTAAAAATTTCAAAACTCGGCGCGGAAACGACGGCCATACTTAACATTAGCTACGCCTCATATAGCAGAGGTAACTATACGCCGAAAAAAGCCGGAGGTAAACGACGTAAAAAAATGCGCACGTAAGTTTCTGAATCGCCGTATCTACCTAATTAGCATATTCCTTGCGTAAACATACGGAAGCGCCACCTAGCGGCCAGTCTGAAAATGCAGCCTGAGATGCGACGGTGTAAGACACTTACACCTGTCGGATCTTAGGGGAATCTAGGCGCATAGATACGACCGACCCCACTCAGAGATACGACGGCGTATCTTGTATCTGAATCTGGCTCCATGTGCGTGTAAAGGCAGGTGTCCCAATACTTTTGGTAATACGGTGTATGGCGAGAATGAGTCGTAAAGGGTAGAGAAACAGGATAACGTACCCTATCTCCACTCCGACCGGCTGCAGTGCTGTCCTCTTCTCCCCGAAGCTCCAGCCTGTGAGCGGTCCCTCAGCATCATCGTGTACAATGCAGGGCTATTACCCCTGCATTGTACCTGGTGGGGCAAGCCTGTAGGTGAGGTGCAGTGGCAATAATGCACACAGTCAGGTGCAAAAGAAAACTTGTATTGAAATAGTACAGCAACATTTCACAAAAAAAAAAACTGTGGGAAGGCTGCCCAACCGGGTGCACTCGCGGTTTTCGGCATGTGACGAGAGCGGGTATCTGCCAGGCGTCTGTTAAGAGAGCAAAATGTGGTTTGGCTGTCTCGTGCCCAAGCAGGATGATGCCCTAAGGAGTTGTGAACCTCCTCTTTCCCTCCTCGTCAGGAACCTTTCCCTACCCTAACAGACGGGTGACCTGTCCCTACTCGAGCAACTTGCAAATGCACACCAAACCTGGGAGTCCTAACCTCTTCCGGACTGTGCTATAGCCGAATGACGACTACAGTGCGCTCGCACATTTCCACTAAGGTATCTATTAAAGTCCTCCCAGAATCCTGCCTCACCGCGCGCCCCTGGACACAGCTGATCACAGATCTGGGTGGAGGGCCAATCACAGCGGCCCTTTACCATGTGATCAAGCTGTGTCCAATCACAGCTGATCAAAGTGTAAACAGGATTTTTACGGTTATCGGCATTCCGATAAGTGGCAATCCACACAGAGGACATCTACACTGATAATTAGGGCACGGATCATCAGTGCCCTAATTATCAATGCAGCCCTATCAGTGCCCATTATGGCTGCCTATCAGTGCCCATCGATGCTGCCTTTTAATGCCCATCAGTAATGCCTGTCAGTGTTGTCTTACAATGCATATCAGTGATGCCTGTCAGTGTTGTCTTACAATGCATATCAGTGATGCCTGTCAGTGTTGTCTTACAATGCATATCAGTGATGCCTGTCAGTGCCCATCAGTGCCACCTATCACTGCCACCTATTAGTGCCTATCAGTGCTGCCTCATCAGTGCTCATCAGTTCAGCCTACCAGTGCCACCTATCAGTGCCCATCAGTGCAGCCTTATCGGCGCACATCAGTGAAGGAGAAAAATGACTTATTCTCATTCATCCAGCCAGAGATCTTGTGAGCTGATAACTTCCTGCACTCTCTGCCTTTGGACTGCTATCAGTTAGCATTGTTTCCTGCTATCTCTGTGGACTTTAAAACACTTCCCTCTGTTATGGAGATGAAAGGGAGGTGTTATGTAGTCCTTAAAGGAGTTGTAAAGGAAAAAAAAAATTCACCTTAATGCAATCTATGCATTAAGGTGAAAAAACATCTGATGACGCCGCCGCGTCTGACACCCTGCATCTCCGATCTCGGTAAAGAGCCTCTGGTGGCTGATCACGATGTAAACAGGAAGAGCAGTTGACGCGAGTAGAGGAGAGCTGATCTGCGGCTCTCCTGACAGGGGGGGTTCGCGCTGATTGTTTATCAGCGCAGCCCCTCCTCGGATGCCCACACTGGACCACCCCTGGTGCCCAATGGAGAAATAGGCAAAAAAAACAAAAAACAATAAAAAAATCAAAAAACAAGCACAATTGATGCCAAACAGTGCCCACAAATGGGCACTGACTGAAGCTATGCCCAGCAATGCCATCAGTGCCACCCCTCAATGTCCAGTGCCACCTCTCAGTGCCCATCTGTGCCACCCATAAGTACCCATCAGTGCCACCCATCAGTGCCGCCCATGAGTGCCCACCAGTGCCGCCAAAGAGTGCCCAGTGCCGCCAATTAATGCCCATCAGTGCCGCCTATGAGTGCCCATCAGTGCCGCCTATGAGTGCCCATCAGTGCCGCATACCAGCGCCGCCTATCAGTGCCGCCTCATCGGTGCCCATCAGTGCCACCTTATCGGTGCCCGACAGGGCCGCCATATCAGTGCCCGTAATTAAAAGAAGAAAACTTACTTATTTACAAAAAAATTAACAGAAAAAAATAAAAACGTAATTTTTTTCCAAATTTTCGGTCTTTTTTTTGTTGTTGCGCAAAAAATAAAAATCGCAGAGGTGATCAAATACCACCAAAAGAAAGCTCTATTTGTGGGAACAAAATGATAAAAATTTAATTTGGGTACAGTATAGCATGACCGCGCAATTGTCATTTAAATTGCGACAGCGCTGAAAGCTGAAAATTGGCTTGGGCAGGAAGGTGCGTAAGTGCCCGGTAAGGAAGTGGTTAAGCACTCCCTATTCTAGGGCAATAACGCTGCTTAGTACGGTTGTCACCCTAGGACAGGAAGTGAGTCAATGGCAGGATCACCAGGTTAACCACGTCCCCCGGATTGACATCATATGACGTCGGGTACTTGAAGTGGTGATATCTGCAGCTACAAGTATCATTCAGATATCTTTTTTTTCAGCAGGCGATTCCCTGCAATGTAAAAGCCATCATAGGGACTGCGTCTCCGGTGTCGCCCGTGGATCGTGGAGTTGGAGAATTACACCAACGGCAATATATTTTGCTGATCTCATCTCTATGACCCTCGGAGGCCGGAAGTGATGTCATGACATCACTTCCGGCGCCGGTGTTCTATCAATATGTGTCTCCCGTCGAAAAGTGCCCGCGCAGGCGCTGAAAGGGAGGACACCCCAGCTGAGTTGCCGATCAGCTGGAGTGACGACCAATAGCGCATGCGCACACCGTAGGAGCCTTTTTTTGATGGGAGATACCATTTCTCGGGCATAATTTAATGCTATGCAAACAGCGGAGGGACATCGTATTTGTCATTTTGTGCCTCGTTGTTGGACCGCGGGTTTACAGCGAGGTACAATCTGACAAGTACAGCGTCCCTCCGCTCTTTGGATAGCTTTCAATTGTGCCAGTGAAAATGGTATCGTCCGTCGAAAAAACCCTCCTACTATGTGCGCATGCGCTATGCTGACGTCACTCCAGCTGATCGGCAACTCAGCTGCAGTGCCCTTCCGTTCTGCGCATCCGCAGGCACTTTTCGCCAGAGGGCACATATCGATAGAACACCGGCAAATGTAAACACTGAGGGCCAGATCCACAAACGAATTACGCCGGCGTATCTATGGATACGCCAGCGTAATTTTTAAAATGCCCCGTCGTATCTTTGTTTTGTATCCACAAAACAAGATACGACTGAATCTGGGCTCGATCCGACTGGCGTATGTCTTAGTACGCCGTCGGATCGTAGGTGCATATTTACGCTGGCCGCTAGGTGGCGTTTCCGTAGAATTCCGCGTTGAGTATGCAAATTAGCTAGATACGGCGATCCACGAACGTACGTCCGGCCGGCGCATTTTTTTACGTCGTTTCCGTAAGGCTTTTTTCGGCGTATAGTTACCCCTGCTACATGAGGCATACTCAATGTTAAGTATGGCCGTCGTTCCCGCGTCGATTTTTTTTTTTACGTCGTTTGCGTAAGGCTTTTTTCGGCGTATAGTTACCCCTGCTACATGAGGCATACTCAATGTTAAGTATGGCCGTCGTTCCCGCGTCGATTTTTTTTTTTACGTCGTTTGCGTAAGTCGTTCGCGAATACGGCTTTGTGTAGAATGACGTTCACGTCGTAAGCATTGGCTTGTTGCGGGTTAATTTCGAGCATGCGCACTGGGCTACCCCCAAAAACGTCATTTACGTCGGGTCAAGACATATTAACATAAAACACGCCCCCATCACATACATTTGAATTGCGCGCCCTTACACTACGCCGCCGTAACTTACGGCGGAAATTCTTTAAGGATACAAAAAAAAACTGTAAGTTACGGCGGCGTAGTGTATCAGAGATACACTACGCCGGACGGATAGAAGCGTCGCGCTTCGTGGATCTGGCCCTGAATTTTTTTATTTGCCGGAAAGCCTGAGATCGATTTTTTTTTTATCTCATGCTTTCCAGCATAGAGGAGAGATGTGGGGACTTATAGATCGCAGATCTCGCTGTAAAGAGGACCTGTCATGCCCTATTCCTATTACAAGGGATGTTTATATTCCTTGTAATAGGAATAAAAGTGATCTTAAAAATAATAATTTAAGGGAAAGTGTAAAAATAAAATAAACAATAACTTTTTTTTTTTTTTTTTTAGCTAAAGTGCCCCGTGTGCTCGCACGCAGAAGTGGATGCATACGTAGGTCGCGCCCCCATATGTAAACGATATTCAAACCCTACATGTGAGGTATCGCTGCGATCGCTAGAGCGAGAGCAATATTTATACCACTAGACCTCCTCAGTAACTTGCAAAAATAGAAAAGGAAGCACTCACGGTGCCACATCCGTAAATTGAGACAAGAACAAAAAAGGGGTTACTTCTGACAGTAACCAGGGGTCAGACTTTTAAGGCGTGGAAACA